>NC_134834.1:152470039-152555141 GCF_004210375.1 Tachypleus tridentatus
TTTGTGTGTGTAGAAAGTTGCTGGAAGGTTTGGTAACTTAAAACTGACATTGTTAGAAAAGTCCAGTGTTCTATTCCAGTAAGGTATGTTTATGTCAGTAGTGTGTTATATTTTTCCTATACAAAATCAGTGGGATATCTCTCATTGGATCACCCTGTATATCTGATTTATGGAAAGCAGGAAATTGGAAAAAAACATCACAGTGATCAGTTATTGGTCAACAAAACTAGCTCAATCACCATGGGAACAACATGCATATTCAGATAGCACAAAATATCCATTTCCTTTAAAATTCCATTATGTTTACAAACATGAACCTTAGTGTAATACAGGGTGTTCGGAAAGTCACTGTGCACTTATATGTATATATTAACAGACATGTTTCAATATAGAATACAGGAGGTGAATATGAATGACAATTATAAACAACGTTGAAAGTGACCCCTGTTGGCATCAATGCAGGCCTGGATCTTTCTTATTTTGTTTCTAAACACTGCTATCAGTTGCTGGCTTGAAATAGACTGAATAAAATATGATTACAAAACTGCACAGTAACTTTCGAAACACCCTGTAAAATAGCATTTTTCCATGTATGTCTTCATAATAGTCAATAAATTACAAGAACATTATAAATATATTAGAAAAAAACTGCTTATAGATTAAATGAGAATGTTACCCGATGCTGATATACATTTTTATGGTTATGATAATACTTAAACCTTTTTACATGCAATTATTTCACAGCATGTGTCAAAATTGTTGATTTTTGGATTGTTTAAGAAAATAAATATTAATAAATCTTAAAGCAGGACTGATAACTGCTTAAATAATGTGATTACTTATGAATGTATTTGATCTTTAACAAAACAGTTTTGATGATATATTATTGATGAAATATTATTGCAAAGTAGTCTGCATATAAAAAATTAATATATTGTAACTGCCTAAACTGCTTGATACTACTATATTTGTATGAGTTGTTAGATTTAATAATTTTTTAAAATTTAAATTAACAAGTCCTAAGAAATATGTCTGTTGGCTAATTATTAATTAGTCAACAGTATACTTTATATACTTATAAAAATCCAGTTAGTTGCAGATATATGTTTAACTAATTGAAGAAATTTCTATATATTATTGTATTATATAAAATGCATTTCATAATATGTAAAATATTTTAATTCATTGAACCTGTAAAATAATTAGCTTTTTATAAACTACAAAACAACAATAAAAAGCAAAGCAGTGTTTTTCTATCTTTTACAGAAATTTATAGATTTATAGTAATTCTAAGAACTTGGGTGAAAGTAAAAAAAGCATATGTTGCAGTATGTCAGTCAGCTGTTAGTGTTTATGAGGCTTTTCACCCAATACCAGGCCACCTGGGACATCTCAAACATAGTAATGGCATAGGCACTATTTACATCACCAATATTCATGAATAATTACTGTTATGGTGTGAGATAGATTAAATGAGTAAATTGTGATTATAACAAATTCTATCCAAGTCAGTTACATATGTAATACTACAAAATGAAAGTTGTGCAATCTTACAAAGAGGGCTCATAATCAATGATGATGAGAAAACCCACTTGTAGCGAAAATTATATATTTAAAACAACTGGTATGGGTGAGAAAGCACTGTAGTAGAGGGTGAACAACGTTTCAACAATGACCGAAGAAGGTCAAAGCGTTGTTTCCTCCCCACTCATACTCTCTTTTTTTTTTTACATATACAAGATATGCTCATAGTTGTAATATTGCTTAGCTGCGGCTATCAATTGACAAAATACACATTACTACAAAATATTTTTTTACATGCAATGTAATGCAGCTTGATATTCATGTAATCAGCAAGAATTAATACATGATACAACTACTGCCTTTTACATAGTTGCTGCTGTAGCTGAAAGATTACATTCTACACTGACAAGGGGTGATTATGTAACATGCATACTTAAGTAATAATGGTATTTATATAAATGTAATTGAGTTATGTATTGACTAAAAGCAGGTGTATGTTGTTATTACACATTATGTGGTTGGCAGACAGGACTAAATACACATTTTATATGTAGTTTACTTACAATGGAAAATGTGCACTTCCACAATGAAGATAATATAGATGAAAAATAAAACCCATCTTGTGACTCAGAACAGACTTTGTGGTTTCTTGAAACAAATACTTCAAGTCTAAATCTCATTCTTTTGCCCATTTGCCAGCTTTCCCAAGTGGGGGCTTATAAGCTGGGCTGTCTTAAAATTGAAATAATTGAACATCTGGATCTTTCTTGTACCACTGCCCTGATTACTAATTTATAAAATCTATATTTTGTAATTAAGTTAGTGACTAGAAAAGTAAGGTAAAATGTAACTTTAAAACTGTTTTATCTCTTTGCATATTATCAGTAACTGGTTAAAGAGAGAGCTGTATCACTGATGTAGTATCAGTCACAAAACTTCGTTTATTTATGTAGGACATGATTTATTGGTAATTAAAATCAGCCAATAACAATTTTCCAAAAGTAGAAATGGAAAGCGATGGTGCTAGTATTGGCATTTCTGTATCATAAACATACATTAAACCTCGTAATGTCGATCACCCTTTGTAAGTTACTAAAGCAGAACTTCATAGAGCCCATGCATCAGTGTGATCTTAAGTCAAATCATATTCTTTGTCAATAGATGGCATCCTAAACAGCTTAATTATGATATTATACACTGCTTTAGATTTCCTAGACTTCCTGTTTCAAGGTCATTGTTGATGGCTGACTATGCCTACCTATACCTATAGCATAGGTATGTATAATCTAAGATTGCTTTCTATGGCAAAATATAACTGTTTATAATAAACTGATTTGAGAAAAAATATAATTAAACTTTATTACTCAGGGAAATATAATTCAATATGGTGAATTTTTAACAAGGTATGGGGTAGTGAAATGTGTCCAAGATACATCAGAATCAAATCTAAATAATGAACTGATATACTTATTGGTTGAAATTATTAAAATTGAATCCCATACAACAAGGTTTTGATAAAATGAAAGTACTGCTACTGGTACAGGTATGTAACATCTCAATGTAAAAACTTGAATCTCATTATGAGTCATTGTCTTCTTGAGATGAAAAATGCCACAAACCATGGCAAAGTGACAGTCCAGAAGTAGACAAAGGATAAAGATAAATGAAGAACAGTATGCCAAATATAAATGTGCACTGTCAAATTAAATGTAGATGTAAAAAGAAAACACAAAATGAATCTACAAAAAAGTGTGCATAAGATGCTTGGAGAGACCTGGTAGGAGTAGACTTGGAGTTGTAGCCAAGAGTGAAGAGCTGTGAAAAAGAGCTCAAACTGCAGCATAATCTTTCCACCATTTAATGAGTGCCAGTGCCTTGAGAGAAGCACTTTCTCATCCTTGGCAGGCTATGACCCTAGCCTTGTTGCAAACACTTAAGCACAAGAAAGCTGTGTATTGTAAACTGATCAATGCACTTGCTGAAGAGTTTACCATAACCACTGTGTAAGTGTCTTATTGGCATCCTCACCTCTGGCTTTGGAAACAGTTGCCCTGGTTATGAAAGAAATAATACACAAACAAACAAGCACCAACAGGGAAAGAGGATGGCACTAAAAAAAAAAAGTACAAGCAAGACATCTGACTTCCTCTATCAAAGACTTCTTTTTTTTTCTTTTCTCTGAAGAGTATCTTGATGCAGAGATAGACAAAAGCAAGTTTGCTGAGCTCTGACCAAAACATGTAATGCTGATTGACAAGCTAACGCACAATGTTTGTATTTGCAAATACCATGAGAACATCATCACTGCCATAAATGTACTAAATAAGAGTTGCAATAACTTTCAATTTATTGCTGTGAACAACCAGACAAATTTATTTCTAGTCCAGCCACAAGAAAATGTTGACTAAACCAGTGCATCAAATGCAAAGATTGCCAAGGTTTCCAAACTGCATTTAATTTTTTCAGATGCTGATGTTGTAACATGGTACATTTTGAAAAAATGACAATGAGAATAAACTGTGCAAGATTATTGAAGAGAGCACTGCTGAAGATATTTCAGAAAATATTTGTTCCTTCATTCCTCAATTCATGGAACATTGCTTTGTAAAGTAACAACAAACTGCCAGATACCAGGAAGAAAGGGAGTCTGCTGGATCTGCATAATTTGATTAATCTTAAAGCTCTGTTTCAGGTGGGTTACTCTAAAAACTATACCTGCAGTTATTAAGAGAAAATTCAAAGTGCTCATTGGAAGCAAGAACAAGTCAGCCCTTTCACTACAGCTGTTTGGCACTCTGGCAAACTTCACTCAAAGGTTATTGCATCAGACAACTTTACCCATGCTAAGAGAAACTATACTTGTATACTTTTGAAATTCTCAAGACATTCAGCTATAAAAATAGTTTTTTTACTCCCAGTTTGGTTATCCAACTTGCATTTAAGTAATCCTCACACTTAAATTATAAACTATTTTTCAGCATTACCTTCTTAATAATTTTTTTTGTTTTGACAAGAAATAAGAATATTATTAATGGCTTTCAACTATATTGATTTCAAAAATGATTAATTACATTTTAACTAATGTTTTCTGTAATATAAATATAGTAGGTTGTGAGATGAAAGAAATATAAGTAACACTTTCTTAAAGGGGAACCTTCAATTAACTTAGTGACAAGGTACCGATGTGAAAAAACACACATACCTATATCCACCCTTACAATCAAACTTTAAAATGGAATTAATATATGTATCAAAATTATAATATGAAGAAATGTACTGATTAACAGAAGTTTAAAGATCTGACTTATATGTAATAAAATACATTCTTTTATCATACTTTCATTTGAATTATGAATTCTCATTTATTTTGCACTTATAGTAAATGTACATGAACTAATCACAGAAATACTTATTTTTCAATACCAACTTTCCTTCTAGATAAGGTGATAATTTCATACATTAACAAATTATTTTTCTTTTCTTACTTCTAGCTTTATATATGGTCAAGGGTTAATAATTAAAAACAAGTGCTGTCTTTTGAAGAAACATTTATTTATTTAGAAAATTAAATATATATATATATATATATATATATATATATATATATATATAATATCTGTTTGTATCATTAAACAATAATCAAATTCATAATTTTTTTCTTTTAAATTGGGAAAAATCACAATGTTTGGAATATTTTTATAAAAGTTCCCACTGAGTGGGACTTACAGGATCTAATAATGAATCTCTTAAAAATATTCAAAACAAATTCTCACTAACTGCTTGCTAAATGAACAAGATATATTTTTTGACTGGATGAATACCAGTATATTTTAAAATATGGAAAACTCAAAAATTTTTTTTACACTGGCTATCCGAAGATGAATAAAACAAATCACTTGTGGATTTACAAGTACATATACTGTAAGTCAGCTTCATGAGTTTAGAAAGTAATATATTAAGGAATACAACAACAATACCAAATACTTACAGAATGCACTAAAAGTTATATAAAGAATAACTTGAATACATTATGTTTAAAAGAACAGTTAAAACTCACAATACTGATACTGCAGGAACATTTATTCAACACCTGAAAGGAGTAGCTTTTTTACAGTTTGTTTTATTTAATGCTGTAATTCATTTTGAAATACTATATTACCACCTTCTATCTTTAATTATTTTTTCTTCATAGTAGTGAAGTTAATCTGAATTTTATTTTACTTTTAAAATAATTCTACTGAAATACTCTATTAGAAATAAATACAGTTGCAATTTTGAACTAAAACATGTTTCTAGTGTACTTGCTGTTAAAGCACCACTGCTCAAGAAAAGAAATACTTTAATACAACTGCATCCTAATAATACAACACACATTCTTGCAGTTAAAATAAAAAATGACATAACATCAATATAAAAAACAGCAGAGATTCATTTGGTCAACATGTCATCAACAGGTAGGATTACTAATAAGATTAACAGTTATTTGTAAAGAATGCCTAAAGCCATATTTACAGTTTTGCAATATACATAAGACAAAATCAATAAATATTGATGCTTTAAGCCATCTTTGGTAAAATATTTCAAAAGGCCTCTTAATAATTTCACAAATATTAACATCACACTTTTTTGATGCTCAAATTGATTTTTTGTCTTGATGTATTAAAAAAAATTCATATCTGTAGAATTGTTGCAAGTAACCCTAGTTACAGTAATATGTTATTAGATTGTTTACAGCGCCACTGTGCATGCTAACCTATGATAAACAATGTATTATACCAAACAAAATGACTATTTATCAAAGTCTTGCATTTAAATGTAAACAATTACACCTGAAATCAAACAATATTATAGGAAAGGTTGGAGCACATACTCCAATGTTTAATGATAAAAGCAACCACAGAAGTTTGTTAAAATCAAACTAAAACCAATGAATTGTACAGAACTTGTTACACAAAAATCTAAACTATTACAATAAATTCAAAACTGCCGTGGTTTGAAAAATGTTATGGACCTCACATTCCTTATATTCATTACATATTTTTAAAATCTATTGTTTATATATGATGCATTAATGGGATAACACATCAAAAGTAAACTAATTCAACTTGAATTTTGTTGTAGTAATCAACTTCAATAATAAAAAACTTACCTCATTCTCATTTTGCCCATTCAATAAAATGTAAATATTATTTCAAATACTTTTAATAAACTCTGAATTTGAAAAACTGAAGAAATGTACAAATACCACAGACACATGATCTCAGTGGAAAAATCTAAGAAGTGTTATACATAGAATTATCATTTTCTGAAAATAAGTAATGTGATAAAGGTTGAGTAATACATTTTTCTACAAATACTGTAAAGTACACATAATGCATCTATTTTTCAAAATAATATTTTAAATAGATATTACAATGTAAAAGTATTAGTAATCATAAGCTCTATACAAAATATTATTAAGTGTTTTAAAAGAACAATCAATCTGTAGAAGCTTATTTACATAATTGTAGGATTTCCTTTATATTATCTAATACATTTTTATCCTGATCCTTCATTCAGAAACTTTTTGTCTATCCGCATCAAAATATTTAGTAGCAAACTGGTTATCAAATGTAGCAGAATATTAGTGTGGTAAGAACCAGCATAAAAATAAACCTTATTAGCTTTAGTGAACTGTCTACTATAAGTTGGTTAGCAAATTATAAAAATTTACTACCAATCATCAGTAATATGTTTAGTGCTAAGTTGGTTATGTAGGCATCACAAAACACATTCAAAACTAAAATGGGAGTTTACCAATCAATAATATCTACAACACTGTCTGTAGTCACATGTTCATAATGCGTATAGCGTCTTTATAGCATTGTATACATACAAGTATTAGCTTCTCCCAGTTACCTTGAACAAAATATCATACCAGTTTCATAATATCTCCTTTCATAGTTTCTATCAGTTTAAAATGGCACTGCTGAATTAGTGTAAGATGGGCACTGAGATGGGTCCAATAATCTTCTTCGTTCTCGAGCCATACTAATTCGAATATTTTCCTCTTGGTGGTACCGGCATAACTTGCGAGTTGATAGAACAGTTAAAAGAACCCAGCAAACCCATGAACTCCATGATCCAAACTGTAAAAATAATGTTTTTTCTCTCAATACCCATTTCACAAGTTTAAAACAAACTGACATATTGCAAGATATTTTTTACAATTACAATAACATCTAAAACATTTTAAGATCAGGGAGTCACACTAAAAAAAAGTATTCAAAATTATATAATACTATGAGACTGACATTGAGTTTCCCTACCAATATTATAAAAAAAATATTTTAGTTCTTAGACCACCTTCCTTTCCTTTGAAGTCACTGAATATGTATATAAAAAATAATTAATTTATTTGTGTTATTCTGATCATATTAACAATGAGAAGTATCAGGAAAAAGATTTGAAACTACTGTATACATGAATATTTTTTTCCCCCCCATTTGCAACTAGGAAAAGTATCTGAAGAAAGAACATGAATATTGTGCTAAACTTCACACTACACATAAAGCATAAACTTACCTGAACTGTTCCCAGTTGAATGTAAAAGCCAAAAGTATCAATCCCATCTTTCTCATCAATTTGAAGTAGTTCAGCATCATCACAACTAACCAATTAAAACATCACAAGATTAGGAGGTATCAATTATATGTATTGAGAAAAGTCATTTTCAGGTTCTCAAGATGTTTAAAGGTCAAGGATACATATAGGCCATCATTTTTAAACACATTATTACCTATTAACAGATCAATTGTTTTGACGTGCACCAATAATAAAAAAAAAGCGACAATATGAATTGCACTGTTAATTATGAAGTGGTGGTACACATATTGTGTGTTTTCTTATAGCAAAGCCACATTGGGCTATCTGCTGCACCCACTGAGGGGAATTGAATCCCTGGTTCTAACATTATAGATCTGCAGACTAACTGCTGTCCCACCAGGGACAATGGTATATGTAATATAAATAATAGTTTATTATGCATGGCTATTCTTGGTTGGATCAGCATAACCTGCAAACTAATAACACAGCTGAACCCAAAAACAAACATACTCCATGATACAAACTTAGATGAAACACACACTTAATGAAAACTGCATTCTTTATCAAATGGAATTCTTAATAGCTTTTTATTTTCTACAAAAAATAAACCAGTGTTATATAACAATTTTGAAATATCCTAATAGACCAAATATGAATATGTCACACCCTACAGCGAGCAAAAGTATATCAATAACTTGAATGCAAATGAAAATCTGTAACTACGAGGGAAACCTTTGCATGACAGTATTACACCAGGTATGGAGACCTCCAGTTACAATGACAGAAGCTATAAAGATAAAGCCAGTCACCAGCAAGTTAATCACTGTGTCCAAAAAGGCAGACAGAAAGGAACTGAAAGAGAGGAATTTGTGTAATTTAGAATTATAAACTTGTTCATGGAGGATATTGTTATTATTAATCTTTCTTCATTTTTCACAATGACAACTTGTGGGAAATGTTAGAAGAAACACATATATCAAAACAATCTACAGATTACTGTTTTCATAAATTATTATGATTTTGTACTTTTATCATCTTTGCTTTGACACACATTAAAGATAATGTCATCAATTATAGAAAATTATATAACTCTAGGTTTGTTATGTATATTTTTCATCTCTGACTAAATCCCAAATTTCGTAACTACTTTTTAATCCTTTTGCAGAGATGTCAACTATTTCAATTGACTGAGCATAATGATTGCAGACAGAGTCCTTTCATGGTTTTAGTCCTTTTAGATTTGCCAGAAACAAGACAATCTGGTGAGCGCAGCCTTTCTTTTCCATCTTGTGAACAATCTCATTAGGGTTTCTATGCCATTTAGAAAACGAGAAATACCCATCTGGCGAGAGCTGATTGGCTGACAAGCACTGATGATGTAACTATGGATTCCCCATGCCCAGTATGGAGAAGCACCGCACTCAAATTATTAGTAGACGCCGGAGATACAAATATTTTTTATTATTTCAAGCATAAACATGATTATCACAAGTAGCCATTTGGACAATTTTATTTATTATCAGAATTTATTTGTATCTCACTAGAACATTTCTTTTCACCACTTTCAAGCCCTGGGGAACAATTTATCACTATATTGTGTAGGCCTATATAATATATACATTTGGGAGTTGCAACAAAGTCGTAATATTTGTTTGTATCGAGTGCATAGTCGTAATGAATACACCAAAATTGTAATGGTTGGCATCTCTGCTTTTGTATTAGGCACGTTAAGTATTTGTAGTATAACTTTTGATACAATATGCTATCTTCAAAAAATTTAGTAGACTTTTAGTAAAGATTACAATTTTTTGTTAACGCAAAATTAGATTTTTTAATGAAATATGTTTACTAAAGATTTGTTTGTGAAAATATCGAGACTGTTCTCTCTACTAGTCTGAGTCCAAGGTGATTTTTTGTTAGGATAAGAAAAAGAAAATTCATTGTTCCAAAAACCTCAAATATTATTTGCATATCTCTAAAACACTAAATACATTTCAAACATGGGGCCTGTCACATGATCAACCTTGTAATCATCATAAAGATAAAAAAAAATAAATACAAATTAAGCTTTTTTTACATGCTAGAATAACTACACATTGTAACACAAAATACAAATGTTCAGTCTAGTAGCTTAAGTCTCGTAATGTTACATATTTGTTACTTTTGACTATATTGACCTACCAGTCATGCCTAGCTAACATTACATAACTTGCATTGATGAGTTACACATCCTCTTATGTTACCACATCCAATAATATGAAACTGATCTCTAGTCTTCCCTGTCTTGGCCATGTTTTATTGAGTATTTTGTAATATTCAGTTACATTTCAATTATTACAGATTATAGATGTATATAGATTATTACTATATAGAAATAAGTTATGAAACTTATTTTTCTTAAAATATAAAACAATAAAAAGTAAAGCAAACAATCATCTCTTCTAGCTATAATCTTTGAATTTGTTTGCTGCTGGATAAGTTGCTAAGCCTATTAAAATTTCACATGAAGAATATGAAACAATTTGTTTTTTAAGGTTATGTATATACAATTAAATAACTAAAAAATCACAAATAACTATACTCATACCATAGAATTCCATTACAAGTTTATTAAACTTAGAAACAATGCTGTATTTAAGTTTAAAAAATATGAAACTTTGAGCAGATAATAGACACAACCTACCTTGTTGAAATCTTGGTTCAAAAGAAGGTGGTAGCCTTTCCACAGATTAAAATGGCTTAGAAAACCACTGGGGAGACATTCTAAGTTGTTCATTGGTTATTTACATGCTATATACAGTAGTCAGAGTATAAAATGGACCATTTAAAAAAATGTAAAGAGTTGAATGGGATCACTGTGTTTGATTCAGTACATAACCCATATCTCAGCAAAATAAAGATAAGAGGTTCTTATTTTATGTTCTATCTTAGCAATATTGGCAATTCAAGTTCCTAATTTGTACAAGACCATAGACTTAGTATTTGAAATCACAAACATCTAATTTTAAACAGTGCTGCATTCAACATACCACATGATTTGTTAAAATGTATATTTTGGTATGTTATTTTAATATTTACTTTTAAATTAAGAGGTTAACTCATATAATAATAAAGTTTGAATTATAATCTACAATTTGATACCAAAATTACTGACATAAGTTCATAAAAAAAGTATGTCAATAAAATTTTGAATGCAAGTCAATAAATACAATGACATGGTCATTGATCCCTTACCTATCATGAAAGGGTTAATTAAAGTGTAGTTTGGACACAAAACATTTGATATTGTAATTAATCACTAGTACTGTATGCAAACTGACAAAACAACAGATATAAATACTTTTCTAATTTCATAACACAGGTATTTATAATTTAATATAATTAAGATCTATAACAGGATTGTCCAACTTTGAGCTAATGATGAATCATGTAATATTCTGAGCATGGCTCAGGTTGGATACTCAGTTACCAATAACAACAAAACATTTATCACTGCTATATTCATGCTTATTAATATTAAAATTCTACAGTATTATAGTAATAGGTAACAAATATTAAGTAATTAAGTCTCAACACATCAAAGAATCTAAAAGTAGAGAAGGTTTATTTTATATTTTTTCCTGGTGCTTAAGAGTATCTCACAAGTCACTAAATAGGACAACTCAGATTTATCAAAAGATGATAATCTCCATCTTACCTGTCTACTCCTTTGAAGAGAAAAACTGAAAATCGAACAACTTTGAATTACAGACATAACCATCATCATTACTCCCACAAACAGAACAAAGCTACAATAACTTGAAGAAGCCCAGGAGGCTCGTAGGTAACCCCATCTTTGTCAAAGTAGCCAGTGGTGTATAATAAACAATGGCCCATGAAGTTTTTGTGTTGATGCTCAAAGGAACAACCACACATAAGGAGAGCAGAAAGGTCACAGTGTAACCTGTTGCTTGACTTAGAAGTAACTTGTTTCCTAAACCCATATTTCTTGTTTTCAACTATGTAGCAGCTGTTAAGTTAAAAAAAAAAAAAGTTTTAGAAATGACAAGAAAATTACAAACTCATAATATATAATTTCTTCTGGCATTTTTATACATTTTGGTCAAACCTTTCTATGATGTAAACTGGTTGCTATTTCTTAGTTTTACAAGAACATAAAAAAAGTTGCACTGGGTATCTAGAATCCAGCCTATTTGGTCTTTTGTTGGATAGTCCATTCCGTCAGGTTATTAAACTTAAAAATGTACTGAAATAATTTTACTAGAGTCAGAAAATATTACAATTTATTAACAATCCTCTCAATCAGTATCATTAAGTCTATTTTAAGCAGTCTTCTAAATAATTAGCCATAGACAACTTCAGTTTTTTAAAAACTAAATGTTCAAGTTCTACAACATAAGGTAATATTTTCTTAATAATCATAAAAAAAGATGGTTAAATAGCTACATAACATAAAACTTTTCCTTTATAGATTCAAATGTTTTTACAGTTTGTTTCATTAAAAAGGCAACAGAGATGATCAAGATGTAAATACTATGCATGTCTGCTAAGTGCTGTTCAAATTCCATTGGTAACAACTATTGTTTTAAGTGGGCTAAAATATAATTTAGTTAATTTGTTTTTGTGCTTTATACAAATTCATTCTTAACTTTAATATTTTTCATAAATCCACGTATAAGCTTCTTTGATGCATTTTATATCATTTTGATCATTATAGACAGGAGTGGTTGAAATATGTAACAATTTTTCTACTGCCTATTGCGAGATCAATATTCGTGATCATACAATAATCTGTGGAGGGAAGAAGATTCCCTTTATAACCTAGCATCATCAGAACATTTTATATAATTTGCTTCATTACCTCTTATAAGAAGGTGAATATTTTCCTTTTAATTTCCCACATATTCTTTACACTTCCAGTATTTTCCCTGTAACATTGCAAGTATGACTTCTAGGAAAATGCCTCATATTAGTGAATCATGTAGCAAATCCAAGTGTCCTGTGAAATCAGTAAAACTGTTGTTTATTATTGTGCATTACCTAGTAACTGTTGTTAGAGAAATGTCACTCATCTTTCAACTCTGATCGCTGATGTAGTTTTACACTTTCATATATATGAGGGGAATTTTTTTCAGAAACAATTTTGCTTAGTTATTCATATTTAAATCGTACTTTTCATCAAGTGAACAAACCTATCATCAGTAACAGTTAAATATGATTAGTTATCTACTGCAACAATCTGATCAGTTGCATAGTGCAACTCTTTAGGAAGATAATCTTTAATACTCCACAGTTTTTTGTGTTTTTTTTAACAATCCTGAATGGTTTGTTTTTTGGTAGGCATTTCAGTAGTCTTCACCATGCTTATTGTTTTTCAAATAATTGTAAATTGCTTTTTTGATTTAAAATCAGCTACTGCAAAGTAATCCCACTCTGAATTCTTTTAGTTTTAAATCATTTGTAACAATCAGTGAATAGAGGTTGTCACTGAATAACATTTAGTCACTGATAGATATATTCAACTAAAACTTCTCAGAAAAGTGTGTGTGTGTGTGTGTGTGTGTGTGTGTGTGTGTGTGTGTGTGTGTGTGTTGCTGTAAATTACAGGTTTCTTAAGGTTTTGTTTACTGACTTGTTAAGACAAAGCCTGCTGACATGTTATAAATTACATATGCAGAGCAATACACAGGTTAAAATTTAAAGTGCTGAAATTGTCTAGACAATATTAGCTGTCAGTAAAATACTTTAATATCTGTAAAAATATTTCTTACAGTTGTAGATACTAGACAGTATAACAAACAGCAGTATAAACACATTCACCTGGAAATATACAAGATCTTTTGTTAAAAATATTATTGCATCTAACCTAATCTGTTGATATTTTTCAAAAAAAAAAAGAAGACAAGAGGAAACAAAATCAATCACATTTTTTATAGTTACAAACATATTCAATAGTTTTCAGTGTCTCATGAAACTACAGAAAATATACATAAAATATGACTCTTACTTAAATCAAATGTTTAATCACCTTGCCAGATACTTAGTATCTTGCTGAAAAATAACAATCTCTAGAAACATATACAAGGTTATGGAATATGTTTATAGAAATGAAATACCTAAATATTAATTTGAAGAAATAAAAAATGCAAAACCATTTAAAAAGCAATAAAAGCAAGTAAAACTCAACAATATACAAAAGATAAATAACGTGCAACTTTTAGGTTGGTGAATACAAAATGATGATGTGACAATTTGCATGGATATGCTGCAACAAAAATGGTTATGCAAACCCTTATTCACAACATAATATTTAAGGGCAACAAGATACTTGTTGGTCCAACAAGGCTCTTCCATTCATTAAACAATCAATAGTAATAATAATAAGGAAAATCAATAACGTAAAGCCATCCCTTTTATAAAAATATTTATCAAGCCTTCCATTAAACTCCCATACATTTACTGTTTCTACCATATCTGAAAGCAACCAGTTTCAAAGAGCAATAGCCTGGGAAAATATTCCATGAAAAAAGAGTCTCATGGAAAATTTGTGATGAAAGCAAATCACTAGTTTGCAACATTTAAAACTGAAGCACATTAACTACTTTGTGAAAATAGCTGGTGGACTCATAGGTATCACCCTCAATGCAAATGAAACCATGGCAAACCGTGAGGTCGTGTAATCAGAAAAGTATGGATGGAAGAGTGGGTTTCAACCATGAGCACTGAATAAAATCTGTAGTCCTTTTGCTGTGGCTGCACTAAGTCATGATGCTAAAAACAATGTTCAATTGCATTGACATCTGTGTTGTTCTGAAACTGGGGAAGCATGTGATGAAAATATAGAACAGACAAATCCATTATTTGAAGAGAAGGAGGAGAGAGATGATGACATGCTCCTGCAAAATATCTGGTGTACTTCCAAATGTTATTTTGGTAAGGAAGTCAAGACTGAACATAATACTCCAGATGTGACCAATATAACAAAATTAAACTTCTTTAGAACTGTATCCAATAACTGTAAATACAAACTAATATTCCTATTTGTCTTGCCACTTAAAAAAATGCGTTTAACAGTCTCTTCATTGCATACTTAACAATCCCCTTTCCAACCTTAAAAGACAGAAATGACAACTTTAAATGCATTATGATAAATATCTACAACATGTTGATTGAATTATTTAAAAGTTGTCACCTCTCAGCTTGACACACATGCTTTCATAAGATGCATTTCAAATCTCAACACTCACACTGTATCACTTTTACTGTAAATAAAGGTGTATAAACTCCCTTTGTTAATTACAGATGTAATGGGCAGTTAGTTACAACAATTACCTACCACCGTGATTCCTAGTTGAAAATCCCAAAATATCTAGTTTTTTCTTTTTTTACAACCAATCCAACCATTCAGCAATCATGTTTGCTGAGCTACAACTAACTTTATTAGCAACTTTCTGGAACTATGCATATTCATAAGTAACAGGACTGTAAAATAATTAAATAGAATGTTTCTTATCTGTCCAATAGGTTAGTCATTTTGGAAGTATTTGCTTATAGTGATCAATCAACTTCTTTGTGGTAGTTACTTAAGTTAAAACATCTTTCAAACCCCAGGAGAAAACAAAAACTTTATTTCTCTTAACAATACTTCATGTTTTAAAATTACGTCTTATGAATGCTAAGGATTCTGGACTAACATGTGAAAATTTTAATTAGAAACATAGGTATTTGTTGCTAGACTAATGTGGTGGAGCATTTCAGAACATCAGGAGTAATTGTGTTTCTAAAGATCTGGAAACATTTTGGGAGATGCAATCCAATCCTAATTTGAAAATTTTGCTGAGGGAAAAATGGGAAGACCCTGAGAAAACTCACTTTCATGGCCAAGGTGCCTAATAAAATTGACCTGACTGTGCCTGGCAGAAGTTGTGGAAGAAAAACAATTGCTAAATATTCCTGGTAAGATGTACTTGATGATTTTAATAACATTTGATGACATTGGACAGTTGAAAGGTTGATGTTAAAATGGACAAGTTCTGGTAGTTGTTGAATTCTGAGTTCTCTTGAGCTTGAATGATGACTTTCATACGGTGATATTTTGTGGTTTGGTAGAGACTTTAGTCTGTTGGGTTTCAGGAGGCTGATGTTCCTTGGAGGAATAAGTTGATCTTTGGAAATATTCATCAGCTTGGTTATCCGTCTGGATAAGCCTACTTACAAATCTGAAGACTGTTGTTTCTAATTTCTCAGAATGAGTTTTCCATGACTGGGAAATTTGATAAATTCTATTCTATTGATTTTGATTATCACTCAATCATACAATAATTGGCCTGATTCTGATTGCCAAAATGATTGTTGGTAAAACACTGAATAACATAAAATAATAACTTTACATGAAAACAAAATAAAGATCTGAAAACAGAAAGTCATCTGATTCATTTTGCACATCTATTTTGTTACTAGATTTCACCAGGCCTAGCTAGAAGGCTTAACAGCCTGTTGAGTGAGGTGGTCCTGTGCACATTAAAGCATAAATAATACTTAAATTATTCAAATAGAATGTTCAGAAACAATTGTAATTTAACTGGTTTTCTAAATGAGCTATTTAGTAAAAAAAACAATCTTAAATAATAGAGCAGCAACTTTCATATCAACACACACCCAATGAAATCCTCCACCAGTAATGGATTAGTAGTGTCTACTGGCCTTAATGAAAAATGACCAAAAATATGATATAAAATAAGCTCTTTTTATTGGTTATAAATATGAACATAATCAAAAAACATGGTTTTAAAATAGCCTTGAAATTACATGTAGATAGATGTGGCTTCTGTTATGAATTGAGGAGATTAACTGATTTCTCACTACAGAGAAGTTATGATAACTTGATCTGTGTTCTTTCTTATTTACATTAATAGAGTTTACTATTAACATTACACTCTTAGGTATTTCTTGCTGTATTGAGGATATTGAAGCACTACAGAATGACTTTAATCAATTGATAATTTGTAAAAATAATTAGCAAAAGCCTACAATTACATTAAGCATGAGGTAATATAGTGTACTGGGGTTATCATAAACAAGCTAATAATTAGAAAAATGTGTTAGGTTCAAAACAATCCACATAAAATAAAAAACTAAAACTATTTCTAACAGTAACAGTATAGTTGACATACAAAAGATATTGCTGTCAGAAATGGTGTAGGCTTAACACAGAATTTAAGGAAAATAAGGTACCATCTAGGGTGTCCCATCTACTGCATTAAGTTATAAAAATCTCAGAGTTAGCCCTTGTCATTTAAATATTTACCAAGCATTCTCTTAATTTTACTGTATCCATTCCAAAGGCCATCCAGTCTGTTAGAAAAACGAAACAAGATTTTAAAAGGTTGTCAATACTTTCCTTATTGGAAAATTATGAGTTTAAATTTTTTTACTTTCCTTTAAGGTAATTGTGAAAGAACAGCCTTATTGGGCCATATGATCTCTTGTTGTTCATATATTAATACTGTTAAATAGTTTCCATATTGGCACAGTTTAATAATAATTGCAATTGGGACCTACAAAATGTACTACTTTATAACTAATAAATTGGTTCATTGTCAGTTAAGTTCACTATATGCATTTCATAACATTAAATTACATCAGACAACTTTTCAAAGTGCATATCTATGAAATAAGTAATCTTATAAACACATTAACTTATGAAGTCTTAAGTACAAGTAATAGTAACACTAATACTATTGATAGTCTGTTGAACTTCAATGGGTTGATAAAGCATTTAAATAAAAGATCATTACATAATTTTGTTAGGGATACTGCTGAGAATTAACTGTGGGGATGAAATTATAAATAGGTCACTAGGGCTAAAGGCTGAGCTCAGGTTAATAGATAAGGATGAACAGACCAGCAGGTTGGATTTGTGAGATTAGTTCCATGGGAGAATGTAGCTTCTTGAAGTGGATGGTTTTCATTTAAATACAGCAGGGTGTAGCTTGTTTGCAAAATATATTAACACAACTGTAAAGAAAGCTTTAAAATAGGACTAGAAAGTGGTATAGCCTGGATAGACTGAACAGAAAAACAATAAGATTTAGTGAAAACTTTAGCAAAGAAAATGAGCATCATATTAGTTGTTTTAAGGATAGGCTTAATTGTGACTACTTTAAATGTTAGAAGTTTAAGAAATAAAATAAATGGCTTTAGGTCACTGGTAGGATGGAGCATTTTGATATAATAGAAATATCTGAAACATGGTTTACTGTAGATGATTTTGATGATAAAGTTCTTTGAAATACAGAGTTAGAGATTATTTAATAGGGATAGAGTACTACAGAGAAGTAATGGCTATATGTATATAAAATGCGAGTTTCATTCTGTTGAAGTTGGGGATAAAGACATTAGTAAGGAGACTGAATCCATTTGAGATTTTACTAGCAAATATATTGGCAGCTTAGTTATCTGGAGACACTGATGAAATGTTGACAAATTCTAAAGATAAGCTTTTAAATTTTCAAGATAAATAATTATTTACAGAAAGAAAAGGAAGGCTGAAAGTCAACAACCAAGTGCCATTATAAAGGGCAAGAGATGTAAAATAAAAGATAAGCATCAAAAGTTTAAGAAGTTAAACTGGCTAGTATGACAGGATACATAGAAGATTATATAAAGACAGTTGATCAAACAGGAAATTAGGACATCAAAAGGATGTATGAAAAAATGGTGGCAAGAAATTTAAAATTAACAGCAAGGATTTCTTTAAATACATTAAGGGTAAACAAAATGTTAGGATGGGAGAACCCTTAATGGATGATAAAAGAAGGCTTGTATCTGACAATTAAGAGACAGCTGAGTTCAAATTGTTTTTTCTTTAGTCTTTATTGACGATGATGTGACCAGTATTCCTTATCTTGAACAGTTAATAGAAAAAAACAAGGTCATGCTGCATTAATTCTGAGCTTATTAAGAAACAATTGGAAAGTTTAAAGAATGTTAAGGCTCCTGGGTCAAATAATATTTACCCAAGGGTTTTGAAGAAGATTAAGAATTGGATATGTTAATCACTTGCTACTATTTTTGTACAAACTTGATTAGTGCCAAAGAATTGAAAGTTAGCTGGTATCACTCCTCTTTACAAGGAAATACAAACTGTTCCAGTAATTATAGGCCTACTTGTCTTACATCAGTGATAGTAAAAGATTTGGTGAAACTGATGAAAGATGCTTTGCACAGTCATTTAATAAAATTAAGAATTTTACTGTACAGTGAACATGGTTGTACTAAGGGAAAATCTTGATTTGCAAATATTTTTACATTCTTTGGAAAGGTTACAGTTTATGTAAAAGTGTAGATTTGGTGTACCTTGATTTTCAGAAAATATCTGATAAGGTGCCACATAAAAGATGTGTAAAAAAAATTCTCTCTATGATGTAGGTGACAAGTGAGCTAACTGGTGAAAAGAGTAGCTGGATGGAAGAAAGCAAAAGGATTGTTATAGAGTTCAGTCAATCTGGATTAATATCACAGGGCTCAGTCTGGCCTTTTGCTCTTTTTGATTTACAAAAATAACATAGATGAAGGAATGTCATTGAATTACATAAATATGCTAATAAAATTAGTCTTGATGTTGCTAGCTGTGAAAATGATGCTGCTGCTTTAGAAAAGGATATGGATCATTTAGTGAGTTGGGCAAATAAATGGTTGATAGGTTATAATTACAATAAATGCAAGATAATGCATGAAGGTTATCATAATTTGAATTATAACTTAGATGGGAATAACCTTAACAGTGGTATGAATGAGAGACTTTGAGGTAACAGTTGATCAGTCTCAAAATCCATCTAAGCAATACTTTGTTGCTAGTGGTAGTACAAATATAATTTTAGGTTATATTTACATAAATATTGAATCCAGGTCTAAAGAGGTTATAATTCCACTGCATGGGTCTGGCGAGACCACATTTGGAGTAGTATGTTCAGTCTTGGGCTTCTTACCTTAGAAATGTCACTGAATTATTGGAAAGGGTTTGAAGGAGACTTACTAAAATAGTGCCTGTGATGGAGGGATTGTAATATGAGAATAAGTTAAGATTTATGAAACTGTTTTTTCTTGAAAAAAAATGACAGTTAAGGGTGGGTATCTGATAAGGTGTTTAAGATTGTAAGAAGGCTTGATAGTGCTGGTACTCTATCCCTTTTTTTCATACTTAACAGTGAGAATAGTAGGAGTAGAAGATAAATATAAAGTATGACAAGGAAGAAGTCTTCTTTACGTAAGACAGTTTTATTTTTCTAACAGGGTAGGTGGCCTCTGGAATGGGTTGCCTTCAGATGTTGTGAAAGAAGTGAACTTTAAACGAGTTTAAAGGATTGCCTGGTAAATACCAAAACAATAAGGGCTGGTTTTAAATTTTTTTATTTAATGATTTTAGTTTAGCTTAGAGGATTGGGCAGGTAAGATGTACAAACATGCCCCTTGTTATCCCTAAACATTATCATTATGTTGATTGACATTTCATTGTCAGTTAAGCCTATCAGTAGTATTTCATTACATTACGACAAACTTTTCAAAGTACATATCTGCGAAATAAGTTACACTGTAAATACGAGAACTATAAAGTCTAAAATACAAGTAAAAATGATAAATATTGACAGTCTATTGAATTTTAATTTTCAAATTTCAATAGACCAAGATAACTGAATACTCACTGCCCATTCAAAAGTTTATAAAGTAACGTCTGAAGTTCAATTTCAAGTCAGTGGAAGTACGGTCGACCCTGTTAACTTAAAATAAAGTTGTATAACTTAGGATATAAGAAACATATCAATTAATAACTAAATTAACAATAAAATCAAAACGACGTTTCGATCGCTAAATTAATCATACTATTATGATTTCATCACGTACGTCAAGGTACTTAAGCACTTCATCCAAAATGTAAATTTTGAAATCCAGATTTTTTTTAATGGAAAATAACTTGATAACCATTTAAAAGAAAATAAAAAGTTTTGTTAATATATTTTTATTTTTAAATTTCTTAATAAATAAGTAATTTTAAAAAAAAGTGTTGAAAAATGTGTTATATTAGTAACTGCATGATTTACGTCACAAACCAATATAATATACCAGTTACTCGATTAGTTATGCCAAAAATAAACTAGAAGTGATTGAGCATTTGTTGGGTTGTGTTTCGTAACGGATAGTATTAGATGAGCGCCTTAAAAGAGAATCCAGGTAATCCTCGTTTGTATATGCTTTATATCCTTCTGAACACTTTTTATTAGTTTGTATATTGTTATCGCATAACATTATATAGTGCATTTCAAAAGTTATTTGTTTTACTCCTTAATACTTGGATGAGTGATAGATGTTTCGTAGACTACTTTAGTTCATAGCTTAGGCCTAACGACACGTAACTGAAGGCAATACTAATGGTTCTACGACTTGTACTACTACCTTTATTAGTATCGGTAGTTAACATTATGTTAAGTTAAAAAAATTCACTAGCACCGTACTAGTTCTGTTGACATCATATTCATAGATATTAACAGTTACAAGATGCTTTTAGGAGTGATGGGTTTATTCAAGGGTTTAAAATTTCTAGACAATAAATCGTGAATAGTGTTCTTGCTGGAGATTGGAGTGGAGAGAGGCATGATTTGAGGTTTTTAAGATGTGGAACACATGATATCAACTAATGACATGTTATTTTCTTGTTTTTAATCAGTTAACATGTCCAAACAATGAGACAAATATTTGTTTTTGAAAATGTAGGTTCAAAATTTGAGAAATTTTTCTATTGACAGGTTATATGTTAGATTCTACCACACAAACATAAATTTTAGTTGCACATATATCCTTTATATATAGTTAGATTTAAGCAAGATAAATTAAAATTTTACACAAAGTGGGAATCTTGAAGAATTATATTTCCCAGCTATAGAAGTGTGTGAATGTATAAAGCTTGCATAAATAAAATATGAATGAATGTACACCAAATCTCAAAAGGAAAACATTTATAGTAAGAGTACATGCTTAGTCTGCATGATTTATTGCAAGGCAGTTGTACCCTCACTAATTAGACATCCATTTTAAAATATGTTGGTTATTGCTCAAGCTGTTGTGTAATATTTGTCAGTGACCAATGAGCAAATGTTAAAACTAAAACCAGCATGTTTTCCAAGATAGTTTGAATTGGCCCCATTCACCTCTTTCAGTTTTTTGAAAACTATTATTTGCACTTCAAATTATGACACTTGAACAACCAATTGCCAGCTTAAAATGTTCCAGTAATTGTTTTCTCAGTCGCTTTAATTTCTTAAAAAGCTACCTTGTTCTTTCAAAGTAAGGTTTCAAGGAGGCAAGTTGTATCTTTAGTCTGGTCAACATTACATACTACAGTGGAATCCCTCTAAAGCAGCCACCTTCAGGACTGAGATAAACTGGCATGAGTAGAGGGGTTCCACTGTATTTAAACCTAAATACATTTTTAAGTTAGAGTGGAACTCAGTAGCATTGATATAGAAATTTGATTTTTGTTGTTATTTAACTGCATAAAAACAAACAAACCAGAAAATGTTTTATATCCTCTATTTGCAAAATTTTAAATGATTTAGCAATCTACATTCAACAAAAATAGAGTTCAAACTTGTCCACTATAATACAACTAAGACAGATCGCATTGTAAAGACTGAAGGTGGTCAGTTTTATAATCTTGGATATGATTATACGAGTTCATGTCTGCCATGTCGTTGTAACTTCTGCCTCAGCCAGCAATGACTGAAGGGTCAATATAATAAAAAATACTAAATTTATATTAATCCTTTTGTCATTTTCATTGCCTTTGTTGATTTGCATTCAAAATTTTCTTGAACTACTATTTTATAAACATTTATCAGTAAAGTTGGAATCAAATTATAGATTATAATTCAAACTTTATTATACGAGTTAATTTCTTAATTTAAAAGTAAATATTAAAAGAACAAATATAAATTTGTGAGTCACATGATATGCTGAATGCAGTACTATTTAAAATTAAATGTTTGTGATGTCAAAATACTAGATCTATAGTTTTGTACAAGTTAGGAATTCAAATAACCAATATTAACAAAGTATATAAAATAAAACCTCATCCTTTTTATGTTCATGAGATATGGCTTATGTACTGAATCAAAAACAGTGGCACCCCATTCAACTCTAATGTTTTTTGAAATGGTCCTTTATATACTCTTCTAACCGTATGTTGCAGGTGAATAACTAATCAACAGTTTAGAATGTCCCCATGATAAATTTTCCCTACCATTTTAATCTTTCAAAAGGCTTCCACATTCTTTTGATTCAAGTTATTAAGGAGGTAGATTGTGTCTTTAGTCTGTTCAGTTTTCACACTTTTTAAAATCTAGAAAAATCTCTGCATTAATTTAATAAATTATTGTAGAATTATGTGGTACCAGTGTAGTTATTATTTTATGGTTATTCAACTATGTATATAAAATGTTAAAAAAGAAGAAAGGTTCATATCCATGTGAAATTTTAAGGCTTAGCTAGCAACCTGTGTCCATTAACAACTGGGTACGAAGGTGATAGTGAGAAGACCTGATTGTTTGCTTTACTTTTCATTTATTCTATAAAATACCAGTACATTGAAACAGCCAAGACTAATGGTTAGTTTTATATTACTGGATAGGTAACCTGAGTGCACATGCACTATGTCAATGCAGGCTGTGTAATGTAATATATATGTAAATACAGCTTGTTTGGGTTGAGAAAATTTTTTACGTAGAAGAGTGAGCAATGTTTAGACTTTCTTCGGTCATTGTCAGGTTTTTCTCAACCTAAACGAGCTGTTTATTTTTCTCTACAAGTGGGTTTTCTTGATGTTACTGATTGTGTAATGTAATGTAGGTGTAATTGGAATGTCAATATTATAACAATAAAAAAAAGTTATGAGACTTAAGGTACTTAGACTAAAACATTTGGGTAACATGTAGCTATTGTGGCATAAGGAAAAGCATAATTTATATTTATTTCCTAATTTCCTTTTACAGTGGTTGTGAGGTTGGTCAACTGACAGACCTTGCATAATTAATGTATAGAAAATAACATAAAATATAAAGCCTTACTGAGAACAACCATTTGAAATGTATTTTAGGGGTTTTGGACATATACAATTATTTGAAATTTTTGGAATAAGTTTTTTTTATCATAACATGAAATCATTTTGCACTTGTATTAGTAATGAAACAGGCTTTATGTAATCTTTGGGGAAATATTTCATTAAAAAGTCTAATTTTTTGGACACAAAAAATGTAATTTCTACTGAAAGTCTACCAAATTTTGGAAAGATGCACATGCTGTATCAAAAGTTAATAGTGCAAATACTTAACGCAAATGGGGAAATGAACTCGATATTACGGAGCACATTGCAAAAGGGTTAATATTATTGTAAAAGCTTACTGTTATGTTACTAACAAGCAATATGGTCATAAAGTGGTGAGAAGTTGTGCTAACAGTTAGATTCCACAGCAAGTGTTGTTTCTTATTGTTTTTACATGTATAATGAAATAAGTGTGGCTCCTCTTTCTGTGACAAAATGTTTTAAAAATTAAAACTTTTTAGTTCAGACTATTACAAAGAAACCAAACAAACAATTATTCAAACTGTGGCAATTTTGATTAATATGAATGAATTGTTGCATTTGTACTATCCAGCAATCAAAATATATTTTTTTAAATTATATCATTCTTGTTAATCCTATTCAGTTAGTGTCTGGTTCACATATATAATCAACTGTTTAAGCTAGGATTTCTAGATATTACTGTTTTATTATTCAGACTATCTTAGAAGTGTATGTGTGTGCATTATAGGTTTCTTTTTCTTTACATTAAATGCTTTGATTGTTCATACCTTCTGCTGAGGACTGCATTTTGGCCTGTTCATAGTTTATCAGCACAGCTTGAGTCAGTGAATCAAAGAAATGCAGCTAGGCCTCTTACAATGGTCATGTTATAAGTAATGAATGAAAACTCTGTAGGAATGTAATATCGAAGGGGTCAAAATGTTATACAGTAAAACCTGTCTAAGCTGGAAATATCAAAATTTTGCAGCATTATCTTAAGATTTCTTTTATAAAAGGCTCTCTATATGGCAGAAGCTGCATAATGCAGATGGAAAACTCTTTCACCTATCTCGTTTATTAGCAAATAGGATTAGAACCTGAGTAAGGTAGAAACATGTTTTGTTTAAATATTAATTTTTAAAATAATAATAAATTATTGTTCAATTAACAACCTGTCTAAATATTAATAGATTCTCAGACATTTTGTTACAGTAAGTATTAGTTAAGTATATTCTGTTCTTTTTCTTCCGTCATTATTCTGGAGGTTGCTATTCGGAAGAACAATTGACTGTACTTTTGGTTGTATTTGCTGATGGGAAAACTAGAGAAACCATGGGTAATATGTAAAAGTGAAAATCTGTGTTGTTTCAAAAATTTAAGGAAGAATCAACTTCCTGTGGAATGGAAAGCAAATAATAAATCATGGATGACAAGTGCTATATTTGAGGAATTTTTTAACAAATTAAACAAAAGAATGGAAGAAGGAAATAGGAATACTCTACTTTTCCTAGGTAATGCAACTTGCTATCCAAAAGTTCAACTTTGAAATGTTCGCTTAGTCTTTCCTCCTCTGTATACAACATCAGTTCTACAGCCACTAGGTAATAGAATTATACAGTGTATAAAATTGAAATACAGAAAATTTATGCTTCAGCATATTATTGCAAACATGGACGACTGTAAGAGAGCATCTGAAATTACCATGAAAATTGTAGTGTTAGATTCAAATGCATTTTTAAATCATTCCATCAAATGTATAAAAGATTAATGCATAATAAAGTGCTTTTGAAACTGGATTTATTCTCAATAATGGCAGAAATTGTGGAGAAGTTGTTTGTTATGGTGATTTTAGTGAAATTCAAACTCTGATTGAGAAGATTGCAGATGATTCTGTGAATGCAGAAATTTTTGTGTATGTTGACAAGAATGTTTTAACTGAAACTGAAATTGATTTAAAATCTATATAGAAATACAAGATAACAGTGTGAGAGATTTTGAAGTAGAACAAAATTGAAAAGATAGTGAGGAAATAGAAATTCCTCCTTCATTACAAATGAATAGGGAATATGAACTTCATGAAAATACCATAGAATTGGCACTCTTTAATTGCATGAGAAAGCCCATTAGACAAAGTTGAAATTGAATAATTTCTTCAAATAAATTTGTTTAAGATTGTGTACTTTTGTATATTTTGAATGTCTATTAATGCTCTTATTCTAATAACTAGCATAAACAGTAGAATAACATTATTCACAAACATCTCATTTCCCTTGAGTCAAACTAGTATAACGTCTGCTCAAAAATTGTATGTAATTAAGGAAATGCACACTCACTGTCTAAGCCGAAATTTTTCACAGTCCTGTGAGATTTTGCCTCAGACAGCTTTTACTGTGTTTTTTTGTTAAGCACAAAACTATATACTGGGCAAATTGTGCTCTGTTTTGTTGTTTTTCTATATCTTTAGAATTGTTATAAAATCATCTCGAGAATAAGTAGTTGAATTATAATTGATTAATGAGCCTGATTTTTAATTATTTTGCATATTCCACTAATCACCCAGTCCTATCAACATTTTAAGTAGAAAGCTTCCTTTAGTTTGCTATTATGAGACTTGAGCTACGTAACTAAACATTTGTATGTTTATAATATGTTGTTATTCTAGCAAGAAAGTGTAATTTGTATTTATTTTTTTTTTTTTTTATGATGCTTATGAGGTTGGTTAAGTGACAGACCCCTAACTATTAGAGTATAGAAAATAATATATACAGTTTTACTGAAAACAAACCTTTGAGGTTTTAGAGATGATGCAAATATTCCAGATTTTGGGACTAAGAGTTTTTATAATTATAACAAGAAATTGTTTTGCATTCAGACTGATAATGAAAACTATTTTATCAAACAAATCTTTGGTAAAATATTTCTTAAAAATCAGAATTTGTGTAAACAGAATACTTGTAATCTTTACTCAAAGTCCATTAGAAGTTATAGTGCAAATAATGTGTGTGAATGTGTACACAAACTCTTATACTGTGCTGAGCCTGTTGCAAAAGGGATTAGTGTATGTTATGACATTTAAGCTATTTAAATTAAATATTTGTGTTTACAAGTTATAATTTGTAGTCATTCTGGAAAGTAAGCATTATAATTTATAGTTACTTCCTAATTTTTATAGTGGTTGTCAGTCAGATATATCAAGTATGAATAGAGATTTTGATTTGAGTAACAGAAGTTTTTCTTTAAAAACATTTCATAATTATCTGCAGGTTACTAAGATTTCGTATGTGAAATTTGAAAATATTCTAATGAAAGGGTTAAATTGAAATGAAGTACAGTATTCCCTCGCTATTGGTGGGGGTTACGTTCTGGATGCAGTTTTAAAACTTCTATGTATGAGATTATATACGGTACTAAATGCTTCCCAGACACTTTCTAAAGACACTCTTACTCATTAATACAGTAATAATGTAGTAATATTGCATGCAGTCATGTATTTCACTAATGTAGTAATGATAATGTAAACACATTTTAATTTTGTACTACAACAATATTTTAATCAAAAAGAAACGTACATAGTATAGTTACCCATACTGTATTACTGTACCATAAAGTCATTTTCTATGCGTACAACACATGTAGTAGAATTGACAGAAAGTGGAACAAATTTAAAGGCAAACTTAGACAGATAAATACAGTACGCACAGTTTGGGTAATAATAATACAGTACAGTACAATTCAGTAATAATTGTTCGATAAAGACGTCAATCGATAAAACTGCTTCAGAGAGTAAATACAGACATACCCTCGAAAAGCGCTTTTAGTCTCTATGACCTACAAAAACCCGGTTTACCTAGCATTTGTTTTTATGACGTTATGACGCTTAGTCTGGTATACCGCATACGATGCGATAGGGTTAAGAGCCTAACCCGCGAATGGGGAACCGCGAATAGGTAAGGGTATACTGTACTTCACAAAACCAAATATAGATTATAACTTCAATGCACTCCATGTGTATTTGTGAATAATTATGGAAATGACTTCCCCTTTTGGTGGGTTCATGTATCTGGTGAGGGAACCTCGTAGAAAAGGTTCTGTAGTTTCAGTTTACCTCCTCTGGAATCTGAACATCCACCCAAGTGTTTTGTTCTGCATGGCAACCTTGAAGGGGAGGAATGGATTCTGGTGGTTTAGGGTTCAACTCCAACACATCATCTTTGGTCTTGAATCCCTAAAGATGGATAACCTTGGGATGGCCCTCTCATGGTCAGTCAGCTGGTCCAGTTGAGCTAGGATCAACCAAGTACCAGTATTGGATGTTCTTAACAGGTGTTGTAGACATTATGTCTGATTGTTGATGTTTTGGTATAGTGGTCATGAAAACCCTAATGTTGCTGCATTGTTTTTTTTGGCATTACAGTGCATACTCTTATAGGGCTCTGTGATGGGTGGGACAATAAGCACTGAAATATTCTTATCTCATTATGGATACCCCCATTTACGAACAATATTCTTATCCTGTGTGTGTCTCCTTACAGGAAACATTTCTGAGACCTGCTGATGCAGTCACCTTTTGGCAGTTTTCTTTGTACATAAATGACAGATTCTGTGATGAACTAGTGCATGAAGGGGTGGCACTGCTGTTTGATAAGCATGTGCCTGCCCTGTCTTTGCTGCTCAATACACCATTGGAGGCTGTAGCCATCTGTGCTTCCTTGGGTTGTACCATCATAATTTGTCCTCTCCACCTGTCTCCTGAAGAGATCTATGATTAGTCAGATTTTGATTCCCTTATTGAATAGTTCATCATCTCTCTTCTAAATCCTGGAGGATTTTAATGGACATAATCCCCTCTGTGGTGGTGCTGATATTGATGGGAGTCTTTCCATACAGCATACTTTCTTGGATCACAACCTTTCCAGGGCTTACCCTGGACTAAATTCTTCTGTATCCAGGCTATTAGCCAAATGATTTTTTTGGAAGCCAATATTAGCCAGTGTTTTAGCCAGATAGGTTTGATCCGTATCCAACCCTCCAGCCAGTCACATACGATAAGACAGTCAAAGAATAAATGACAACTAAGTTCTTATCATACATTTTATTTCAATGAATTTATCATTTATCAAATTTATTATAAAACAACAGTTTCACAGTTACAAAGTTCAATGTTTTTCACACACAAATCATCACAATAATGACATGGGAAGACGAGTCACTAAATTAAAAGTAATTTATTACATGCTGCTAAACAGGGTCTCTCTAGACTTGCAAACCAGGGAAAAGTTTTTCTCAAATTTTACAAAATTATGGATAAGTTTAGAGTCGATAGCATTCTTTTCTTCTATAATATAATCTGTATAAGATGACTCTTTCCTTGTTATTTTGTTATTTTGTGGCCAAAATAACACAACAACATTTAAAATACAAAAGTGATAAAATTTGGCCAAAATAACACAAAGAACACAAAAAGATAAAGTGCTCAAAATAACACAAGAACATTTAAAATACAAAAAAAGTGATAAAGTGGCCAAAATAACACAGCAACATTTAAAATACAAAAGTGATAAAAGTCAAAATAACACAACAACATTTAAAATACAAAGTGATAAAAAAAATAACACAAAACATAAAATTTACAAAGTGATAAAAAAAATAACACAGCAACATTTAAAATACAAAAAAGATAAAGTAATAAAATAAAACAAGAACATTTAAAATAATAAAATAACACAACATTTAAAACATTGGAAAAAAATACAAAAGTGATAAAAAGCCAAAATAACACAACAACATTTAAAATACATAAAGTGATAAAAAATAACACAGCAACATTTAAAAATTCAAAGGTGATAAAGTATTGGCAACATAAAATAACAACAACAACATTTAAAATACAAAGTGATAAAAAAAATAACACAACAACATTTAAAATACAAAGTGATAAAAAAAATAACACAACAACATTTAAAATACAAAGTGATGAAAAAAATAACAAACAACATTTAAAAAAACAAAGTGATAAAAAAAGTAACAACAACATTTAAAATACAAAGTGATAAAAAAAATAACACAACAACATTTAAAATACAAAGTGATAAAAAAATAACACAACAACATTTAAAATACAAAAGTGATAAAAAAATAACACAACAACATTTAAAATACAAAATAAAAATAATTACAACAGCACATTTTAAAAATACAAAAAAAAAATAACACAGCAACAACATAAAAAAATAACACAACAACATTTAAAATACAAAGTGATAAAAAAAAATAACACAGCAACATTTAAAAACAAAGTGATAAAAAAATAACATAACTTAACATTTAAAATACAAAAGTGATAAAATAACAACAACATTTAAAATAAAGTGATAAAAAATAATAACACAACAACATTTAAAATACAAAGTGATAAAAAAATAACACAGCAACATTTAAAATACAAAGTGATAAAAAAATAACACAACAACATTTAAAATAACAAAGTGATAAAGTGTAAAATAACACAACAACATTTAAAATACTAAAGTGATAAAGTTATTAAAAATAACACAACAACATTTAAAATACAAAGTGATAAAATGTAATAAATAACACAACAACATTTAAAATACAAAGTGATAAAAAAAATAACACAACAACATTTAAAATACAAAGTGATAAAAGTGTAAAATAAACAACAACATTTAAAATACAAAGTGATAAAAAAAAAAATAACACAGCAACATTTAAAATACAAAGTGATAAAAAAATAACACAACAACATTTAAAATACAAAGTGATAAAAAAATAACACAACAACATTTAAAATACAAAAAAATTGATAAAAATAACACAACAACATTTAAAATACAAAGTGATAAAAAAAAAATAACACAACAACATTTAAAATACAATAAAGTGATAAAAAATAACACAGCAACATTTAAAATACAAAAAGTGATAAAAAGTAAAATAACACAAGAACATTTAAAATACAAAGTGATAAAGTGTGTAAAATAACACAACAACATTTAAAATACAAAAGTGATAAAGTGATAAAATAACACAACAACATTTAAAATACAAAGTGATAAAAATAATAAAAACAACATTTTACAACAACATTTAAAATAACACAACAAAGTGATAAAAAAAATAACACAACAACATTTAAAATACAAAGTGATAAAAAAAAAATAACACAACAAAATTTAAAATGATAAAGTGATAAAAAAATAATAACAACAACATGTAAAATACAAAGTGATAAAGTGGCAAAAATAACACAACAACATTTAAAATACAAAGTGATAAAAAAAATAACACAACAACATTTAAAATACAAAGTGATAAAAAAAATAACACAACAACATTTAAAATACAAAGTGATAAAAAAATAACACAGCAACATTTAAAATAAAAAAGTGATAAAAAAAAATAACACAAGCAACATTTAAAATACAAAGTGATAAAAAAAATAACACAGCAACATTTAAAATACAAAGTGATAAAAAATAACACAGCAACATTTAAAATACAAAAGTGATAAAGTGGCCAAAATAACACAAGAACATTTAAAATACAAAAGTGATAAAGTGGCCAAAATAACACAACAACATTTAAAATACAAAGTGAAAAAAATAACACAACAACAAAAATTGATAAAGTGGCCAAAAATAACACAACAACATTTAAAATACAAAGTGATAAAAAGTAAAATAACACAACAACATTTAAAATACAAAAGTGATAAAAAATAACACAGCAACATTTAAAATACAAAGTGATAAAAAATAACACAGCAACATTTAAAATACAAAAGTGAAAAAATTACCAAAATAACACAACAACATTTAAAATACAAAAGTAAAGTACAAAGTAACATAAACAAATTTGATAAAGTTGGTAAAAGTAACACAACAACATTTAAAATACAAAAGATAAAGTGGCAAAAATAACACAACAACATTTAAAATACAAAGTGATAAAGTGTAGTAAATAAAACAACAACATTTAAAATAATAAAAAGTGATAAAAATAAAATAACACAACAACATTTAAAATACAAAGTGATAAAAAAAAATAACACAGCAACATTTAAAATACAAAATGATAAAAAAATAACACAGCAACATTTAAAATACAAAGTGATAAAAAATAACACAGCAACATTTAAAATACAAAGTGATAAAAAAAATAACACAGCAACATTTAAAATACAAAGTGATAAAATAACAAAATAACACAAGAACATTTAAAATACAAAGTGATCAAAAGTAATAAAATAACACAAGAACATTTAAAATACAAAAGTGATAAATTACAAAAATAACACAAGAACATTTAAAATACAAAAGTGATAAAGTAATAAAATAACACACAACATTTAAAATACAAAAGTGATAAAGTGATAAAATAACACAACAACATTTAAAATACAAAAGTGATAAAAGTGGCCAAAAATAACACAACAACATTTAAAATACAAAGTGATAAAATGTAATAAAATAACACAACAACATTTAAAATACAAAGTGATAAAAAATAACATAACAACATTTAAAATACAAAGATAAAGTCAAAAAAATAACACAACAACATTTAAAATACAAAGTGATAAAGTATAAAAGTAAAATAACACAACAACATTTAAAATACAAAAAAGTGATGATAAGTAAAATAACACAACAACATTTAAAATACAAAGTGAAAGTGATAATAAAATAACACAACAACATTTAAAATACAAAGTGATAAAAAAAAATAACACAACAACATTTAAAATACAAAGTGATAAAAAAAATAACACAGCAACATTTAAAATACAAAGTGATAAATAAAAAATAAACACAGCAACATTTAAAATACAAAGTGATAAAAAAAAAAATAACACAACAACATTTAAAATACAAAGTGATAAAGTAATAAAATAACACAAGAACATTTAAAATACAAAAGTGATAAAAGTAATAAAATAACACAAGAACATTTAAAATACAAAGTGATAAAGTGGATAAAATAACACAAGAACATTTAAAATACAAAAGTGATAAATAATAAAAATAACACAAGAACATTTAAAATACAAAAGTGATAAAAGTGGTAAAATAACACAACAACATTTAAAATACAAAGTGATAAAGTGGCCAAAGTAACACAACAACATTTAAAATACAAAGTGATAAAAAAAATAACACAACAACATTTAAAATACAAAGTGATAAAAAAATAACACAACAACATTTAAAATACAAAGTGATAAAAAAAATAACACAACAACATTTAAAATACAAAGTGATAAAGTGATAAAAAAATAACATAACACAACAACATTTAAAATACAAAAGTGATATTGTAGTAAAATAACACAACAACATTTAAAATACAAAGTGATAAAGTGTAAAAAAGTAACACAACAACATTTAAAATACAAAGTGATAAAAAAAATAACACAACAACATTTAAAATAAAAGTGATAAAAAAGTAAAATAACACAGCAACATTTAAAATACAAAATGATAAAAAAATAACACAGCAACATTTAAAATACAAAGTGATAAAAAAAATAACACAGCAACATTTAAAATACAAAGTGTGATAAAAAATAACACAACAACATTTAAAATACAAAGTGAAAGTGATAAAAAAATAACACAGCAACATTTAAAATACAAAAGTGATAAAAGTATTAAAATAACACAAGAACATTTAAAATACAAAAGTGATAAAGTGGCCAAAATAACACAACAACATTTAAAATACAAAAGTGATAAAATTAGTAAAATAACACAAGAACATTTAAAATACAAAAGTGATAAAAGTAGTAAAATAACACAAGAACATTTAAAATACAAAGTGATGATAAAGTAAGTAAAATAACACAAGAACATTTAAAATACAAAAGTGATAAAGTGGCATAAAATAACACAACAACATTTAAAATACAAAGTGATAAAGTGTAAAATAACACAACAACATTTAAAATACAAAGTGATAAAAAATAAAATAACACAACAACATTTAAAATACAAAGTGATAAAATTAAAAAATAACACAGCAACATTTAAAATACAAAAGTGATAAAGTGGCCAAAATAACACAACAACATTTAAAATACAAAAGTGATAAAGTGGTAAAATAACACAACAACATTTAAAATACAAAAATGATAAAGTGGTAATAAAATAACACAACAACATTTAAAATACAAAAAGTGATAAAAGTAGTAAAATAACACAACAACATTTAAAATACAAAAGTGATAAAGTAAAATAACACAACAACATTTAAAATACAAAGTGATAAAAAAATAAAATAACAACATTTAAAATATGATAAAAAATAACACAGCAAATTTTAAAATAAAGTGATAAAAAATAACACAGCAACATTTAAAATACAAAGTGATAAAAAATAACACAGCAACATTTAAAATACAAAGTGATAAAAAATAACACAGCAACATTTAAAATACAAAAGTGATAAAAGTATTAAAATAACACAAGAACATTGAAATAAAACAAAGTGATAAAAAAAATAAAATAACACAAGAACATTTAAAATACAAAAGTGATAAAGTGGTAAAATAACACAAGAACATTTAAAATACAAAAGTGATAAAATGGTAGTAAAATAACACAAGAACATTTAAAATAAAAAATTGATAAAAGTACAAAATAACACAACAACATTTAAAATACAAAAGTGATAAATTAGTAAAATAACACAACAACATTTAAAATACAAAAGTGATAAAGTGATGTAAAATAACACAACAACATTTAAAATACAAAGTGATAAAGTGAATAAAATAACACAACAACATTTAAAATACAAAGTGATAAAGTAAAAAAATAACACAACAACATTTAAAATACAAAGTGATAAAATTAGTAAAATAACACAACAACATTTAAAATACAAAAGTGATAAAAGTTAAAGTAACACAACAACATTTAAAATACAAAGTGATAAAAAAAAATAACACAACAACATTTAAAATACAAAAGTGATAAAAAAAATAACACAACAACATTTAAAATACAAAAGTGATAAAAAAAAAAATAACACAACAACATTTAAAATACAAAGTGATAAAAAAAATAACACAACAACATTTAAAATACAAAGTGATAAAAAAAATAACACAGCAACATTTAAAATACAAAAGTGATAAAAAAATAACACAGCAACATTTAAAATACAAAGTGATAAAAAATAACACAGCAACATTTAAAATACAAAGTGATAAAAAATAACACAGCAACATTTAAAATACAAAGTGATAAAAAATAACACAGCAACATTTAAAATACAAAAAAGTGATAAAATTAGTAAAATAACACAAGAACATTTAAAATACAAAAGTGATAAAAAATAACACAGCAACATTTAAAATACAAAGTGATAAAAAATAACACAGCAACATTTAAAATTCAAAGGTGATAAAGTTAGTAAAATAACACAACAACATTTAAAATACAAAAGTGATAAAATTAGTAAAATAACACAACAACATTTAAAATACAAAGTGATAAAAGTAGTAAAGTAACACAGCAACATTTAAAATACAAAGTGATAAAAAATAACACAACAACATTTAAAATACAAAGTGATAAAGTGGCCAAAGTAAAACAACAACATTTAAAATACAAAGTGATAAAAAAAATAACACAGCAACATTTAAAATACAAAGTGATAAAAAAAATAACACAGCAACATTTAAAATACAAAGTGATAAAAAAATAACACAGCAACATTTAAAATACAAAAGTGATAAAGTGGCCAAAATAACACAAGAACATTTAAAATACAAAAGTGATAAAGTGGCCAAAATAACACAAGAACATTTAAAATACAAAAGTGATAAAGTAATAAAATAACACAACAACATTTAAAATATAAAAGTGATAAAGTATAAAAGTAAAACAACAACATTTAAAATACAAAAGTGATAAAATTGGTAAAATAAAACAACATTTAAAATACAAAGTGATAAAAAAATAACACAACAACATTTAAAATACAAAAAAGTGATAAAATTGGTAAAAATAACACAACAACATTTAAAATACAAAAGTGATAAAGTAGTAAAATAACACAACAACATTTAAAATATAAAAAAGTGATAAAGTTAGTAAAATAACACAACAACATTTAAAATACAAAGTGATAAAAGTGGCCAAAATAACACAACAACATTTAAAATACAAAGTGATAAAAGTATTAAAGTAACACAACAACATTTAAAATACAAAGTGATAAAGTATTAAAATAAAACAACATTTAAAATAAAATACAAAAGTGATAAAGTGGCCAAAATAACACAAGAACATTTAAAATACAAAAAAGTGATAAAGTAGTAAAATAACACAAGAACATTTAAAATACAAAAGTGATAAAGTGTAAAATAAAACAACAACATTTAAAATACAAAAAGTGATAAAGTAATAAAATAACACAAGAACATTGAAAATACAAAAGTGATAAAGTGGCCAAAGTAAAACAACAACATTTAAAATACAAAGTGATAAAGTGGCCAAAGTAAAACAACAACATTTAAAATACAAAGTGATAAAAAAATAACACAACAACATTTAAAAATACAAAGTGATAAAAAAAAATAACACAGCAACATTTAAAATACAAAGTGATAAAAAAAATAACACAGCAACATTTAAAATACAAAGTGATAAAAAAAATAACACAGCAACATTTAAAATACAAAGTGATAAAGTGGCTAAAGTAAAACAACAACATTTAAAATACAAAGTGATTAAAAAAAATAACACAGCAACATTTAAAATACAAAGTGATAAAAAAATAACACAGCAACATTTAAAATACAAAGTGATAAAAAAAAAAATAACACAACAACATTTAAAATACAAAGTGATAAAAAAAAATAACACAACAACATTTAAAATAACAAAGTGATAAAAAAATAACACAGCAACATTTAAAATACAAAGTGATAAAAAAATAACACAGCAACATTTAAAATACAAAAGTGATAAAGTGGCTAAAATAACACAAGAACATTTAAAATACAAAAGTGATAAAAAATAACACAGCAACATTTAAAATACAAAAGTGATAAAAAATAACACAGCAACATTTAAAATACAAAAGTGATAAAAAATAACACAGCAACATTTAAAATACAAAAGTGATAAAGTGGCCAAAATAACACAACAACATTTAAAATACAAAATTGATAAAGTTATAAAATAACACAACAACATTTAAAATACAAAATTGATAAAATTAGTAAAATAACACAACAACATTTAAAATACAAAATTGATAAAAGTAATAAAATAACACAACAACATTTAAAATACAAAAGTGATAAAGTGGCCAAAGTAACACAACAACATTTAAAATACAAAAGTGATAAAGTGGCCAAAATAACACAACAACATTTAAAATACAAAGTGATAAAGTGGCCAAAGTAACACAACAACATTTAAAATACAAAGTGATAAGTGTAGTAAAGTAACACAACAACATTTAAAATACAAAGTGATAAAGTGGCCAAAGTAACACAACAACATTTAAAATAGAAAGTGATAAAGTGTCCAAAGTAAAACAACAACATTTAAAATACAAAGTGATAAAAAAAATAACACAAGCAACATTTAAAATACAAAGTGATAAAAAAATAACACAACAACATTTAAAATACAAAAGTGATAAAAATAACACAACAACATTTAAAATACAAAGTGATAAAAAAAATAACACAACAACATTTAAAATACAAAGTGATAAAAAAAAAAATAACACAACAACATTTAAAATACAAAGTGATAAAATAACACAACAACATTTAAAAAATAAAAAAGTGATAAAGTGGTAAAATAACACAACAACATTTAAAATACAAAAGTGATAAAAGTAGTAAAATAACACAACAACATTTAAAAATACAAAGTGATAAAGTAGTAAAATAACACAACAACATTTAAAATACAAAGTGATAAAGTGGCCAAAATAACACAACAACATTTAAAATACAAAGTGATAAAGTGGCCAAAATAACACAAGAACATTTAAAATACAAAAGTGATAAAAGTGGTAAAATAACACAAGAACATTTAAAATACAAAAAGTGATAAAAGTGGCCAAAATAACACAAGAACATTTAAAATACAAAAAGTGATAAAGTGGTAAAATAACACAAGAACATTTAAAATACAAAATTGATAAAGTAAAAAAATAACACAAGAACATTTAAAATACAAAAGTGATAAAGTGGTAAAATAACACAACAACATTTAAAATACAAAGTGATAAAAAATAGCAACATTTAAAATACAAAAGTGATAAAGTGGTAAAATAACACAAGAACATTTAAAATACAAAAGTGATAAAGTGGTAAAATAACACAAGAACATTTAAAATACAAAAAAGTGATAAAGTGGTAAAATAACACAAGAACATTTAAAATACAAAAGTGATAAAGTGGCCAAAATAACACAAGAACATTTAAAATACAAAAAAGTGATAAAATTAATAAAATAACACAACAACATTTAAAATACAAAAAGTGATAAAAATAAAAATAACACAACAACATTTAAAATACAAAAGTGATAAAGTAACAAAATAACACAACAACATTTAAAATACAAAAAAGTGATAAAAGTAATAAAATAACACAACAACATTTAAAATAAAAAAAGTGATAAAATGTAGTAAAATAACACAACAACATTTAAAATACAAAAGTGATAAAAGTGTAAAATAACACAACAACATTTAAAATACAAAAAAGTGATAAAGTGGCCAAAATAACACAACAACATTTAAAATACAAAAGTGATAAAAGTGGCCAAAATAACACAACAACATTTAAAATAGAAAAGTGATAAAATAAAATAACACAACAACATTTAAAATACAAAAGTGATAAAGTGGCAAAAATAACACAACAACATTTAAAATACAAAAGTGATAAAAGTGGCAAAAAGTAACACAACAACATTTAAAATACAAAGTGATGATAAAAAAAAGTAAAACAACAACATTTAAAATACAAAGTGATAAAATGTAAAAAATAAAACAACAACATTTAAAATACAAAGTGATAAAGTAAAATTAAGTGTAAAGTAAAACAACAACATTTAAAATACAAAGTGATAAAAGTGGTTAAAAGTAAAACAACAACATTTAAAATACAAAGTGATAAAAAAATAACACAACAACATTTAAAATACAAAGTGATAAAAAAAAAAAATAACACAACAACATTTAAAATACAAAAGTGATAAAAAAAATAACACAACAACATTTAAAATACAAAGTGATAAAAAAATAACACAACAACATTTAAAATACAAAGTGATAAAAAAATAACACAGCAACATTTAAAATACAAAGTGATAAAAAAATAACACAGCAACATTTAAAATACAAAGTGATAAAAAAAATAACACAAGCAACATTTAAAATACAAAGTGATAAAAAAATAACACAGCAACATTTAAAATACAAAGTGATAAAAAAAAATAACACAACAACATTTAAAATACAAAGTGATAAAGTGGCCAAAGTAACACAACAACATTTAAAATACAAAGTGATAAAAAAAAAATAACACAGCAACATTTAAAATACAAAATGATAAAAAAATAACACAGCAACATTTAAAATACAAAGTGATAAAAATAAAAATAACACAAGAACATTTAAAATACAAAAGTGATAAAAAATAACACAGCAACATTTAAAATACAAAGTGATAAAAAATAACACAGCAACATTTAAAATACAAAGGTGATAAAGTGGCCAAAATAAGACAACAACATTTAAAATACAAAAGTGATAAAGTGGCCAAAATAACACAAGAACATTTAAAATACAAAAGTGATAAAAAATAACACAGCAACATTTAAAATACAAAAGTGATAAAAAATAACACAACAACATTTAAAATACAAAGTGATAAAAAAAATAACACAGCAACATTTAAAATACAAAGTGATAAAAAAATAACACAGCAACATTTAAAATACAAAGTGATAAAAAATAACACAGCAACATTTAAAATACAAAAGTGATAAAGTGGCTAAAATAACACAACAACATTTAAAATACAAAGTGATAAAGTGGCTAAAATTACACAACATTTAAAATACAAAGTGATAAAGTAATAAAATAACACAACAACATTTAAAATACAAAGTGAAATGATAAAGTGATAAAAAAATAACACAAGAACATTTAAAATACAAAAGTGATAAAAAATAACACAGCAACATTTAAAATACAAAGTGATAAAAAAATAACACAGCAACATTTAAAATACAAAGTGATAAAAAATAACACAGCAACATTTAAAATACAAAGTGATAAAAAATAACACAGCAACATTTAAAATACAAAGTGATAAAAAATAACACAGCAACATTTAAAATACAAAAAAGTGATAAAAAAATAACACAACAACATTTAAAATACAAAAGTGATAAAGTGGTAAAATAACACAACAACATTTAAAATAATAAAAGTGATAAAATTAGTAAAATAACACAACAACATTTAAAATACAAAAGTGATAAAGTGTAAAATAACACAACAACATTTAAAATACAAAAAGTGATAAAGTGGTAAAATAACACAACAACATTTAAAATACAAAAGTGATAAAGTAATAAAATAACACAACAACATTTAAAATACAAAAAAGTGATAAAGTGGTAAAATAACACAACAACATTTAAAATACAAAATTGATAAAATTAGTAAAATAACACAACAACATTTAAAATACAAAAGTGATAAAGTGGTAAAATAACACAACAACATTTAAAATACAAAAAGTGATAAAGTGGCCAAAATAACACAAGAACATTTAAAATACAAAAGTGATAAAGTGGAAAATAACACAACAACATTTAAAATAAAAAAAGTGATAAAGTGGCCAAAATAACACAACAACATTTAAAATACAAAAGTGATAAAGTGGCCAAAATAACACAACAACATTTAAAATACAAAAGTGATAAAGTGGCCAAAATAACACAACATTTAAAATACAAAAAAGTGATAAAGTTAATAAAATAACACAACAACATTTAAAATACAAAAGTGATAAAGTGGTAAAATAACACAACAACATTTAAAATACAAAAGTGATAAAGTGGCCAAAATAACACAACAACATTTAAAATACAAAAGTGATAAAGTGTAAAATAACACAACAACATTTAAAATATAAAAAGTGATAAAGTGGTAAAATAACACAACAACATTTAAAATACAAAAAGTGATAAAGTGGTAAAATAACACAACAACATTTAAAATACAAAAGTGATAAAGTGGCCAAAATAACACAACAACATTTAAAATACAAAGTGATAAAGTGGCCAAAATAACACAACAACATTTAAAATACAAAAGTGATAAAAAATAACACAGCAACATTTAAAATACAAAAGTGATAAAGTGGCTAAAATAACACAACAACATTTAAAATACAAAAGTGATAAAGTGGCTAAAATAACACAACAACATTTAAAATACAAAAGTGATAAAGTGGCTAAAATAACACAACAACATTTAAAATACAAAATTGATAAAGTGGCCAAAATAACACAACAACATTTAAAATACAAAATTGATAAAGTGGCTAAAATAACACAACAACATTTAAAATACAAAATTGATAAAGTGGCCAAAATAACACAACAACATTTAAAATACAAAGTGATAAAAAATAACACAGCAACATTTAAAATACAAAAGTGATAAAGTGGCCAAAATAACACAACAACATTTAAAATACAAAAGTGATAGTGGCCAAAATAACACAACAACATTTAAAATACAAAGTGATAATACTTGAAACATGCATTTATCAGAATTATGATAAACAGAAAAGCAATTAAAAGGATTAGAAATTTAAAGAAGGATGCATTTTCAAATATATGAAATATGCTGCTTGTATTGTTGAACATATAATTTTCTATTTCGTCTTCACTGTTCCGATCTTCCTTCTCCATTGGCAGTTCCTTTTCGTATATTGTCATGTTGATTTTCTTCCAGGAGATAATAGTTTTGTGTTTGTCATCGCACGATAAATTTCTTCATATGAAGTTATGGTTTTTTTATGTTATGATATGTCTTTCTTATTTCGAGAATAATTCTTTGTTATCCTTGGCTTCATGAAATGTTTCAAGGGGTGTTATAGCTGAAGGTTTCTCTGTGATTTATGAGAATAATATCTTTAATATACAAATATGTTCAGTTTTAATACAAGCAAATTAGTTAAATAATGTTATATATAAAGACTAAAATTTTATAAAGGATGGTTACAAATAGTCCTTGAAAAAAATAGTACAATCGCAAAGAGAAACTACCACATTCTGTAAAAAAAAACACGCATCAAATTAATGAAATAAGTACATGTGAAAGCTATTATAAAATATATCTTCAACTGCATCATCTCTAAAAAGTTAGTTTTGTACTGTTGAAATCATCTGGACTTTTCCACTTGAATGATTTAATCATATCCAGAAAAGCATCTGAACTATATTGCGTACAAATCAGTTAAATTAACTACTGCACGAGCTACTAATAATTTATTCAACATCAACAGTAGGACATGATTGGATAGTTCATTCTTTAGTATAAATCATTAGATCTTCATATCTATGTGGGTGTGAAAGACCATTCACTTTGTGACGTTCTCCTACATTATATACAATTTTCGTGAACCTAAAATTTATTGGAATAAAAAACACAACATATAAAATATAGTAATAACATGATGAAAATTACACAACATTTAAAACAGAAAGTGATTAAATGATAAAAATAACAACATTTAAAATACAAAACGATAATACTTAAAACATGCATTTATTAGAATCATCACAAACATAAAAGCAATAAAAAAAAATTATAAATTTAAATAATGATGCATTTTCAAATAAACGATTTATGTTCCTTCTATTATTTTCTCTTTCGTATTCAATGTTCTTGTCTTCCTTCAGCGTTGGTAGTTCCTCTTCGTATGTTGTTATGTTGAAATCTTTTCCACGAGATGACAGTGTTGTTTTGTCATCGAACTACCACGTTCTGTAAAAAAAACAAAAAAACACGCATCGAATTAATGAAATAAGTACATGTGAAAGCTATTATAAAAAATATCTTCAACTGCATCATCTCTAAAAAGTTAGTTTTGTACTGTTGAAATCATCTAACCTTTTCCACTTGAATGATTTAATCATATCCAGAAAAGCATCTAAACTATATTGCGTACAAATCAGCTCAATTAACTACTGCACGAGCTACTAATAATTGTTGGTGAAAATAAATGAGTTAAAGGTTTATTATAATGGAGAAGACAAGAACACTTTTAACGATAGGATATTTGAAGATTATTAAATTTTCATTATTTTTGCACAGATCATTGGCCAACTTTACATCAATACTGATATATTTCTCACAATCATTTTTATTGAAGTTCCACGTTAGTCCCCCGGCTTTTCATTTCAGAACAGATCAAAACAAGAATATGTATTGGTTCTTGTATGAAAATTTATTCAACATCTACAGTTGGAAGGTATCGTATCATCCTTAGAAGAATGTTTACCTGATAAACCAACTTTGTTATAAACCATGATAATGCGGTCTTGGTTACGAATTACCTAATTTAGTACGAATGAAGTTGAGTTATTCAGTATATCGATATATAATTAAAACGCTCAAACAATGATCAGTGTAATATATTTGAAAATCTTGTAAGTTAATATTTTTCAATTCAATGACAAAAATAGTGAAAGTTCATGCTATCACCAACGAAACTAACATTGACGTGTTATATAAATTACTTTGGTGAAATATATATAGGTAAACTTAATGATAGTATCACTAAACTTTATGATTTATTCGCCTAAATACTTTTGTGAAACGCCGATTTCTAGTGTTAATTCCTCAAAGACATTTGTGTTCCACTGGGGCCGGTACATATGTATATTATAACGGGACGCACAATCAGACCAAACTGAAATCATGTGACAGGTAAAGAATATAATCATTATTGATTGTCAGGTTGGCTAAAACACTGCTGGTTCCTAATAGATTTAATATAGGAAGAATTGGTTTTTTACCTGTGTTGGTTAGTTTCCGTATGAAGACCCGCCATTGGGAATTAGACATCGGAGTATAAGTGTTGTTCTTTTCATCTAAATCATAGATTTTTCCTTTCGTTGAAGTATTTTTTTGAAATATAATGTTCTGGGTGTCTGTTTTAATAACAACAAACAGACACACCAGAATAACTCCGAAAAAGATGTTAGTTTTGGAACAAACGTTTTTCAACATGTCAAGTGTTTCTCTCTGGCTTTCGAACTATTTCAAATTGAACTCATTCTGCACAAATCCGTTACTAACGGTTAATAAGAGAGTAATGTTGTAGGGTAGACAATATTTATTGCAATAATATGCTATGATAGTGCTTTCATATCTAAACAATATTAGTAAACTGATTTTACCAATTTCAAATAAGCGAACAGCAGTAACTTTGAATTTATTTAACTCTAGAAAATAAAACGACCTATATATTAGAGATGTAACTATATATATATATATATATATATATCTATAAGTACACACATATGAAGGTATTTTAAGATTTAACAAACCTTTCGAATTTACTGCTTCATTAGGGTTAATATACACAACTGTATGATATTAGAATATTCATTACCTGTAATGTTCTATCTCTCGAGCCTGTGGTAACGTGCGTCTAACAATGTATAAATTACAACTGCTGTTCTCATTTTACGCTAACTTATACAGCGATACTAACATCTGATATATTGTTACGTATTATAATTTGAAATAATGGGAAATTTTAATTTAGGATTTAATTAAATATTAATATGTATGAAATTTATGATACTTATTACTCGTAATTTCGGGATGATGGATTCGAATCCCTTTCTCAAAAAACATGTTCTCCCTTTCAGCCGTCAGGTCGTTATAAAGTGACGGTTTATCTCACTATTCGTTGATAAAAAAAAAAGTAGCCCAAGAGTTGGCGGTGGGTGGTGATGACTATCTGCCTTCCTTTTGTCTTACACTGCAAAATTACAGACGGCTAGCGCGGATAGCCCTCTTGTAGCTTTGCACAAAATTAAAAACAAAGAACCAACCTATCCATTTAATGAAACTAGCTGGATGGAAGTCATGTAAATTCATGATTAATAAAAAGTTATCTTAGGACATGAAAGTTATTTATATTTATAAGTTACATATATATTCTTTTAAAACCGAGAACTCTCATAGAAAAGGCAAAACACAAAATATGAAACTGTAAATTTACATGTATCTCTTCATGGAAACACATATCTTCATGTTGAATTTGGTGAAGATCCATCAACAGAGGCGAAGTTGTGGTAAACAAAACAAACACTTGTATATCCACACCCTACGAGGTTTGTTTTTGTATTTCGCATAAAGCTACTCGAGGGCTATCTGTGCTAGCCGTCTCTAATTTAGTAGTGTAAGACTAGAGGGAAGGCAGCTAGTCATCAGCACCCACCGCCATCTCTTGGGCTACTCTTTTACCAACGAATAGTGGGATTGACTGAACATTATAACGTCGCGACGGGGATGCGAACCCGCAACCCTCAGATTACGAGTCACACACCTTAACACGCTTGGCCATGCGAGGCCTCGGGGAAAAGACTGTACTACGAAAGATAAGCTAATTAAGGTCATAATTGAGGTGTGGAACCGCGATCAAAAATTATTTAAGATTGCAGACAACTCGTGGACTCGATGCCAAAGCGGATTAATGATCTGAAAAATAAGGACGGTCATATCATGTAGAAATTTGTGAGTAATTTTTGGATTCTCAGAAATAAGATGCAAAAAATTGAAAAAATCGCAATTTTCCGTCTTGTTACAATTAATTAGCACAAGGGTGTATCATGTATGTCAGTAATATACCACTGTCGGACCTAAAGGTTTTGCATCACAATTTGCTGACGATGTAGCGGTCTGGAAAAGTGTCCCCCACTCCTCCAATAGCAGCAACGAACCTCCAACCAGTCCTGGATAGTTTAGAAGAATACTGCCAGAAATATAGAATAAAAATAAATATTCTGAAAAACCAAGTAATACCATTCACCAGATTAAATAAACTGAAAAAAGATCCACCAAAGTTATACATGAATGGATCAATTTTACAGACTGTTACTATGGTTCAATTTTTAGGATTAACTTACGATATCATATTAACGTGGATACAACATACTAACAATATCCTGACTAGAATCTGGAAAAAAAAGCAAGTTGTGCAAGAAGTCTGTCAGGTAAAATCAAGGTACATCACCTGATAATGTAATAAAATTTACAAAACATACATTAGACATATAATAGAATACGCATGTCCAGCCTGGATAGACATAATACAAAATTCAATCTTAACTTCAGCTTATAAAGTACCCGCAATACTTCATTCACATTTATGCACAAGTATGCAAACACAGAGACAATATCTATAAGACTCTTGCATAATGCACTAAATTATTTTTTTTAAAATTTGGCATAAAATGATTTATTATGTGATCTCGACAGATACCACGTACGTGATGAACAACATAGTCCTAAGTACCTCTCCTATGAATATATATTTAAGAAATATAAATCAAGCTGGCCACCATGCACTAGACGCCTAGAACTGGTATAATAAGAGGTCTGTTGCACCTGATCCTCCTAAGTATCTAAAATCCAACATACCCACAAAGAAGAAGCGAATTAGGGACGGCTATTATAGAAATCTGTAGTTGTCTTGCGCAAGATTCTGATATTGTAGGTATAGGTGTTTGTGGATAATAGTATTTCGCTTTTTCATTTCTGAAGATTGAGACAGTGAAACTTTACACTGAAATAAAATCAGATTAATCTTCGTGAAATAAAGTGAAATTCTGAGAGCTTTTGGAAATTCTCAGTGTGTTGAAATTAGAAGTGATGGTTATATCCATTCTAGGTATGTATATATGTGTATATATGTTTTAATTAATACTCGTATGGTAGACAGAACATGGTTGCATTTTAAAGATTTCAAAAACAAAATTGTACAAATGTGTTTCTGAGCTGTATGTTCTGAGCTCTGAACACTAAAATTAGGGTTTTATCTATACGATATGGAAAGCACAGGTAGTTCGTTATATAGATTTTCGCTTAATGAATAAAGCAATTTATCTTTGTTTTTATGACCGTATAATTTATTTATTTTATGCTCGTGAAAAAGTACTTCAAGAAAAACGTTTTGTTTGCCAGATGTACTGTGTTTAAAAACAAATCGTTCAATGCACAGTGTTACTTGAAGTACGAGGCTCCAAAGGTTTTGTGTGTGTTCTTCAAACCATAGCGTTATATCAGTATTCCTTCCTGATGGTTAGGACGATCGCTTCATAACCTACAAGTCGAGGAATCGAAACCTGGTGTCGAAAATGCTCGCTCTTTCATTCGTGGGAACGTTTTAAGGTTGTCGGTAAGTCATACTATTTGTTGGTAAACAGCACCCAAGAGTTCATTTGCCTTTGATTGGCAGTTCAAAATTAGGAGTAGCGGCAGATAGACCCTACTAGTTTTGCCACAAAGAGATAATACGAGGGGCTTAAGTCCGCCTGAAATGCCGATGAAAAAAAACCAAATTCGTGTGTGAATTTCTAGATCCTGGGAATATATATTGTCAACGAAAGAGCTTTATCCCACATTATCAATTTGTATTTCCGTATCATCAAACCTTGGGTTACTAAAGTAATGAACGTTATTCCGAAAGCTAGAGACTAAATAATCGTTTTACCATCCTTTTATAATAAAGCATTTTATTAAAAAAAAAAAAATACACGGACTGACGTCATAAAACAAAAAGTACTTTATTTAGAAGTTACAGTTCTGGGACCCCTTCAAAGTACTCTCCTCCCCAACGCACACACTTATCCCAACGGTGTTTCCACTTGTTGAAACAGTTCTGGTACGCTTCTTTTGTAATGTCCTCCAACTCCTTCGTCGCATTTGCCTTAATCTCGGGAATCGTCTCAAATCTTCTTCTTTTCAAGGGTCTTTTGAGTTCGGGAACAAGAAAAAATCGCAAGGAGCAAGGTCAGGTGAGTAGGGGGGTGGGGAAGAACAGTGATCGAGTGTTTGGCCAAAAACTCACGAGTTCTGAGGGCTGAAGCGTTGTCGTGATGGAAAACCAGTCGCCACTCCTCCACATTTCTGGCCTTTTGCGACGGATGGCGTCCCTCAGACGTTTCAGAACTTCAATGTAGTAAGTCTGGTTCACTGTGGAGCCTTCGGGGAGGTACTCGTGGTGAACAACACCCTTAGCATCGAAGAAAACTGTCAGCATCACCTTGACCTTGGATTGAACTTGGCGAGCTTTTTTGAGTCTGGGGGATGTTTCACCCATCCATTGGGACGATTGGACCTTCGTTTCAATGTCATAACCATAAACCCATGATTCACCACCTGTTATGATCCTTGACAAAAAGTTTTCATCTTTTTCTGAACGATCAAGCAGTTCCTGACAAACTTGGACGCGATGGGCTTTTTGTTCGTCCGTCATCAGGCGTGGCACAAATTTCGTAGCAACGCGGTGCATCTTCAATTTTTCGGTCAAAATCTCGTAACAAGATCCAACTGATATCCCACACTCGTCAGCAAGCTCCCTGACAGTCAGACGTCGATTTGCCCGCACCAGGGTGTTGATTTTGTCGATTTGCGGGTCGTCAGTTGACGTGGAAGGACGTCCAGGATGCTCATCATCTTCAATGGACTGTCGACCATCCTTAAAACGTTCATGCCACTTGAAACATGCCGTACGATTCATAGCAACATCACCGTAAGCCGTGTTAAGCATAGCAAAAGTTACAGTCGCAGATTTTCCAAGTTTAACACAAAATTTCACAGCAAGTCATTGCTCCTTCAGGTCATTCATTCTGAAATCCGCCAAACGAAAAAATCGCACTTCACTTAAAACCGCGTAGCTAATTCACAAATGAAGATATCTGCAATCGGGAAATGGCGTCGTAATCAGCTGATTGTGCGAACCTAGCGACACCAAGCGGATTCCCCTGGAACCAACTGGAGCCGCGCAATTCAAACAGTCCGCGTATTTTTTGAACAGACCTCGTACTCATCGCTACTAACCTAAAATGCAACGGGTATTTCGATAACAACTGACGCTAGAATAATTTCTGCAGTAGACCTGGAAACCACTAAACAAAATCGAAACCCCTCATATATGATAGGAGTGTACTGTTGCACCCTGAGAACCCCCTAGTATTTGCGGTGTCATGTAGAAGTAGTGACTCAGTAAATAGATTAGGCATCAATGTCATTTTTTTTTTCAATAAAATTCACGTTTTGCTGAATAAGAGAAATTAACAACTAAATACATACACAGTTAAGCTGCTGATTAATAATAGATAATTAACTGCGACATTATTTCCCATGTTATTCAAACATCGAAAGTATTTTATGGTTGGGCTATACATAAAGAGTAAACAAAATAAAGCTTTCTGGCAGAAGACCAACCAACAATGCTTATCACATGATGACGTGGAGATCCACGAAGACGATATTTATATTATTGAAGCACAATACTGTATCCATGACAATATTTTTTGATCGAGGATTAAATTTAAAATCACGAACAAAAATGATACTGATTAATAGTTCACATAAGCGCGTGAAATATTCTGTCGTTTTAAATATCTCAAAATTAGTTAAACGGACAAATAATTAGCTATGGACCAATGGCCGGTTAAATTACTTAACGATCAACCTAGTACGTCAACAAACTTTGCTCGGATAATAATGCCTGAGGCACAAATTTTGTTACAACATGGTTATAAATTAGGAAGACTTATTGGAGAGGGATCGTACAGTAAAGTGAGGTAAACTTAAAAAAGGAAAATACATCGAGTTTGTGGAGTTAAGACAGAGAGGCGAAATTATAATGATTTGCGTAACATATAAACTCCAATTCTAAAATTTTAGATTTGTATGAATAATACTATAATTATTTCAGGTAAAAATAATTTCGTGTTAAAAATAAACATCGATATAGAAAATCACGAAGCACCAACAGGCGTATTATTCATTAAACCATAGAAGATGTGAATATTTGCAATTTTTTTTAACCAAATAGTGATTTCAATTAATGATATTTTTATCTTTTGAATTTATAAAAATGTTAGAACGATTCATTTACAATTACTCTCAAATGTTTCTTGGAAGAGTTTTAGCGAATTTATAGCACAACAATAATTACCAAAGAGAATTGAGATTTTTAGTAAGATGTACATGATCGTAAATTTAAAAACCACAACATATTCTTATAACAGAATTGCTTTATTTATTTTTTAAACCATCGCCAGGCATGTCCAGGTGGTCGTGGGTCTGAATCCCCGTCACACCAAACATGTTCTCCTTTTCAGCCGTGGGGGCCTTATAATGTGACTTCATCCCATTATTCTTTGTTCGCCACTAATTCTAAGAACACCACCACTGTCACACAAACACAAGATTCTCCTAACTACAGAATTCCAACTCTGTTCATCGAAGGAGTAAATAACACAACACGCATTCCACAGATTGTCAAACAACTGAGGGCCTAGGTTTAAAGACATCAAACGTCTTCCTAATGGAAGAATCATGCTTAAACGTTCCGAACCGCAATAGTTTGCAAATATTTTGGCCAACTGGCCCAAGGATGCCTTTGGGGTTCAAGCCACTATCACTACACCAAAAACCAACACACCAAAACTAACAGTCATAATCAGAGGTGTCGATTTCGACATCGAAGATCATGAAATCACTGACGAACTAATAACTCAAGGCTTTGACATTGCATCATCAAACAGAATTATCTCATTCAGAACGAAACAAAAAACGCCACTGATCAAGGTAACCGTCAACAAAAAAGACGATCAGGACAAATTATTAAAAAAACTGTTGCTTTTTATTTTTCAAAAGACACACGACCGAACCGGAAAAACACACCAAAAACCCATTATCCAATGGTACAAATGTCAACGGTTCGGACACACAAAAACTAATTATATGGCCAAGGACAGATGTGTTAGATGTGGCGGATCTCACGAGGTCGCTCAGTGTCATAACGAACGTAACCAAGTGAGATGCGCTAACTGTCAGGGCCCCACGCAGCCAGTTACAAAGGCTGCCCCAAATACGCAACAGATTCCTTTTCAAAACCACGAACAATAATCAAACCCACGGCACCCACATCACCAAACAACCTTTACTACCAACTCCAACTGACTCGCAAATCAAACACACTCAACCTCAACCAACACGTACTTACGCGGACGTAACACGCCCGAAAACAACACAAGCATTCAACCCCACAGATTTCACCACAAACTTGCTAGCAATGCTGATAGAATTGAGTGATCTCCCCTCATTCGAATCGAGGCACGAGTCACTCAAGGCTGTTTGCAGCCTTGCAAGTTATTATTTTAACCTTCCTCACCTCAAACCACATCATCTTTCACTCAAAATTCATGCAAGGGAAATAAAACAACACATTAAAATCTTACACATCAACTGCCAAGGAAATCTCAAAGACAAAAAAATAGAAATATACAACATAAACAAACATATAAACGCCAACATAATCATCGTTTCAGAAACACTTTAAATAGAGAAACAAAACACCACAATCCCCGGATTCATTACACACAGCATACCTCACTCAGAAAACAACAGGTATAATAGCTTACTTTAGTACGAAAATATCGCATTTAATCTCGATAGAAGATTCCTTTAAATCTAACATCAATGAAACCATTTTTTGTAATATACACGGCTAACTATTCCGATTCTAGCCATATATTGCTCATCAACCAAAGATATCGACATTAACTTCCTTCAAAAATGTGTTAATCGTAAACCCAAACCAATTATTATTGGAGATGTTAATTCACCACACACAGAATTAAGGGGTAACAGAGACACACGCAGAGGATCGTGCATAAAATTTTTATCTCTAGCAATAAAATGCACCTAATTAATGACCATACACCTACACACTTCTCAGCCGCTAACGGCTCATACGATGTACTCGATTTCATCATCGCACCCAAGTCCATGGTCAACAGAATATCTAACTTTAAAGTGCATGATGAAATCACCAGTGACCACTTCCCCATGTCATGTATGATTCACCCGCGCCACCCTGCTGTGGCGTACGTGACTCCTTCCGCATACACCTACACTGAAACCGACTGGCTCACTTTTAATGCCTCTCTAGACTCGTACCTACCCCATCAAATCGAACATGTAAATAACAAAACAGAACTAGACAACTATGTTGATCAAATTACAGAAGCCATAAAGAAAGCCATAAAAAACACAATTCCTAAATCAAAGAGAAAACAATCACTTATTCAATGGACTCTTAACACCAGAAATTCACGCACTAATAATCAAACGCAGACAATTAAGACGAACACACTACGTCACACGCGATCCACACACTAAAACAGAAATCAATAGAACAAATACAAAAATAAAACAAGAAATTAAAAAAGTCAGAGAAAACAATTGGCATAACTTCTGTAAAAACTTAGAAAAAACCAAGAACAATCCAAAAGAATTCTGGAAAAAATTCAAGAGTATTGCTTCAGACAAAAACACAAATCACATGCTACAACATATCACACACAACAATAAAATCGCAAGGACGGACGAAGAGAAAGCTGACTTGTTAGCTGACTATTACAAATCCTTTTTCAGCGATTTAAACTCGACACACAACACCAACACCATGTCAACAACTTCATAAATACAAACCAAGCTACATTCTCACCAGGATTCCCCAGCGAGACACTAAAAGCATACTCAAGTTCAATCAATAGAAAAATAACCATAACCGAACTAAAAATTAATATCAAAAACTTTAAGAACACTTCCTCGGACATGACCAAATACCAAATATTATTCTGAAAAAAAGTTCCACTCTCCTACTACACCTCACAAACATCATGAACATTTCACTAGCGACCGGGTATTACCCTGACACGTGGAAAAAAGCCATCATAACAACGATCCCCAAGAAACAAACTAATAGAACAAATCCAGATAATTTCTGCCCCATCAGTCTGTTAAGCTGCCTTGGCAAACTGATGGGGAGAATTATCTCCAACAGTCTTCTCCATTTTTGCGAATCAAACATCCTTCCAGAATCTCAAAATGCCTCCAGAAAAAATAGACAAACAACAGATCACCTCACACGACTCACCGAATCAATCTACAAAGCTTACAACAACAATCAAGTAACCATCGGGTATTCCTAGATGTAAAAGCATTCGACAGCGTTTGGCACAACGCCATCATATACAAACTAAATCACCTACAAATAAATCCCATGATAGTCAAATGGATTTCAAATTTCTTAACCAATAGAACAGCACAAGTAAAAGTCAATAAAACCATATCCAAATTATTTAATATAACGGCATGAGTGCCCCAAGGATCAGTCCTCTCTCCACTTCTATACATAATTTTCGTCAGTGACATACCTTTTCCAAATCTAACATACACACACATTGCAATGCATGAGACGACATCGCAATCTGGAGCACCTCCAGAAACCCAGTAATGGCCATGTCTCGCATACAAGAATCACTAAACAACGTATCAACATGGAGCAACAAGTGGAGGGTCGTGTTAAATCCAACAAAAACACAAGCAATCACCTTCTATAGAAAACTAAAGAAGCAAAGAAAAAATCTAGAAAAAATAAAACTATCACTTGGAAACACAACCATTAACATGAGCAAAAACATCACATTCCTTGGCGTCACTTACTTTTGACACAAAACTAACATGGAAAAAACACAAACAATATACACTCATCAATCAGAAAAAGGATTTCATATCTGAAGACTATAACTGGTAAACAATCGAAATGCGCACCAAACACCATTATACAAATATACAAGGCTTACATCCGTCCACTAATAGAGTACGGATGTCAAGTAACATACAATATGTCAAACAACACACTCCAGAAAATCCAAGTGCAACAAAACAGAATATTAAAATCCGCATTCAGCCTACCATCATTTACGCCAACAAATTATTTACACCAAATTAGTAATTTACCAACTATAAGAGATAGAATAACAGAACTTTCTCTCAAATATTATCTAAAAGCAAGTTGTTCCTCACCTGGTACTTGGTCTGTTTCAGTCTTCAGTTTTTGACTCAATGAAGCTCAGCCTTCTGATATTTTTTTTTTTATTTAAGGAATGGAGTGTGTAGTTCCCCTGACTCACTATTTCCTTTACAATAGGTTTTATCTGTTAAATTTCTCTCTTAAATACCTTGTCCCTTTAGGCTCAGCTTATGCCAGTCTTCACTGTATTTTGAGCAACCAGTAGAATCTCTTTCAATCCTCTGTTCCTTTCTTGTGATGCTGCCATCTTCTCAAGGATCTATCTTGTTGACTGGATTGTGTCAATGCTATGTTTGGCATTCCACTACTTCAACCAGGTCTGGATCTCTATCTCTGGTCCTTTTTATCTTTGTCTGCAGTTTGAGTTTTCAGGCATCATTAAGTGTACACAACTTCATTTTGAGGTTCATCCAGTTTATTTTTGCCATGAAATGTCTCATTTTCTAGGTATGTCATCTTCTGTGCCTACTGGATGGTTTAATCAACTCTTTGCATTGTATATTTTTCTCTGGATAGAGATGCCAACATTCTCATGTTTCATCACATCAGATGCACCAATTGTCTCATTCTCTGGCTTCATTATTTTGATGACCTTTGGGTGAGATCCTTCAGACTGGAACGTAGGTTACATCTAAAATCTTCATCTCCAGTTACCTCTATCTCTAGTTACAATTTGCCAGTTTACTTTGTCTTTTAATGGTAACTGCTTCTTTTACTTCCTTACCCATTCATAATGTAATGAAGTTTGCTTTTCTGGACCAACTCATTGGTAGGTGGGGTGTACTTAATCTCCTATATCTCTTTCAAGACAAGGGTAACATGAAGTAGTGTGTGTGTGTGTGTGTGTTTCATTCTCCATTCCAGACTGTATCTTTTATGGACTAGCATGTAAATAGCCAGTACCAGGGGTTTGTGCCTACTTCCTTTGCTTGTGCATGCTGGCTTTTAAAATTATGTTTTGCAGTTGCACGTTCCCACTTTCCCAGTGGGATTCCTTTCACTTTTATCAGTGGATTATGGAGAGATCCTTATTGCTACCATTTCTAAGGTGTAAGGGATGTTGACTTGAAAGAGTTCCTCACTGGTTGTGCAAGGCTCAATATATATATAACACAATGAAGTGAGAAGCTGTGCAGGAGTGTTCATGTCATTGTAGTGTAGGTCACTGCCTCTTACCTCTGACTTAAAGGGATAGGTGCATTGCACTTACTATGTAACCACCAAGTTAATCATGAGATTAATCATACTATAACTTTTGATGATGGAAGAGTATTTTAATTAAATTTTACAGTGTATGGGTAAATGTGACAAGGTATCTATAACAGAAAATATTAGTTTTATTTAAGCACAGGTACACCACCAGTTTTCCAGCACCTTCGGTTCCAAAACCTTGTAGGATTATCCATTTTGCTGGATCATCAGAGGTCATGTAATAATAATTCAACAAATATACCTCTGACCCATCATGTCTAAAGCACCATGAACTGCAAGAAACTTAAATAAAACAAATATTAAATGTGAATTAAATTATTAATGAAATACATTAGTACAGACATAACTGATACAGGTTTATTAGCACAGTATAAATGGAAAAGCTTTATTAGTTACTGTGCTTAAAAAAAGGTAGCAGTAGTACTGCTTCTAAAGTGGCAAATTTTTATAACTTTACTGGAATTGTGGAGCTAATAACAAAAACCTGTTTCATTATGGATTTGTGATGTTGCAGGGGAACACCTGGAGTACTTGAAGTTGAAGCCACAGAATTATCAGATATAGGCATACTGCTCTGACACACATTCTTCTTGGCTATATTTTTAAACATTTCATCCAAGTAAAGTTGTTTTATGTGCTTTGATCTTTCCCTGTGTAATTTTTCATACAGCAAATGAAGAGCCATTAGCTTTTGTTCTGCCACAAAGGTACATTGTTCCAGCTTACTGATTAATTCATCCATCAACTCAATAGTAAATCTTTAAGCTACCACTACCACCATTTACCTACCATACCTACATTTCAGTGAGAAACTCAAATGCATAGCCAAGAAATTCAATATAGAAGTCCGATGGAAATCTTGTAATACTTTTAAGGTCCATTCTGGTATTTAAAAAAAAAAGCAAACAAATGGTGATCTACCAAAGAGAATCTCAAAAACATCATCATGTTCCTGAAACGACACGTACGTTGGAGAAATGGAAAGAAAACTCGTGACAAGAACAAAAAAAACAGAAAAATAGTACAAGACTCATGAAAACAAAATTCAGCCATTGCAGAGCACACCATGTCAACTGGACACAGAATAAAGTGGGAGAAAAATAGAATAATTGACACAGACAAATTCTAGAAGACAAGAAAAATCAAAATCATTTTATATTAGCACTATTAAACCTTCACCAAAGAGAAATTCCAGATTAGCGGTGTCACCTGTGGCCACCATTGGTTGAATCTACAGGAAATCTCTCCTCCAATCAAAAACAGTGATAGTCCAACCAATCATAACATGTTCTCCACAATCCACCAGGACACTATAATAGACCCACAACACCTTGCACGCTAACCTGAAGATGAAGGTTGGAAGATTTTTGAAATGGCATCTTCTACACTTGTCTCCACAACAGGCATGTGCCATCCATTCTACAAAGTTGCATCATGAATACTCTTCCTAACAATCTATCAAAGAAAGATCATTTATTCTTTTGGTGCACTGATAAGTACACCAGTCAATGTTTTTTTTCTTTAAGCAGACTTTTAACAGGGCTGTTTTAACTGTCTATTCTATTGCCATATAATTAAACATTTAGCAGTAGTGTTTTAAAATTGACTTGTTTCTTGCATCAGTTGGATGATATCTTTGCATTGTAAGTTGGGTTTTAGGTTAGGGTTATGGATTGTTTTAAATATATACAAGTTTGTAATTCTTTCTGAAACTTCGTAACTTAAGTGGCATGGTGAGTTACACACATAGATGGGAGCTATGGCAATTATTAACCATTTATCTCCATCCATGTATTTACCTATGCTAGATGTCATCTCCATCAGCACACTTACACCAATTATGATTATGGAAAAAACATTTCTTGGATGGTAAAAGGATTAAAATCCTTACCAATGAAAAGCATAGTGAAGGTTGTAATTAAAACAGATTTTGTGTGTGAACAGGTAAATTACACGTGTAAACTTAAGGATGAATGTAATAGCAATAAGCTTATTGTATATTTTTCTTTAAACTATATTAATACTTGGTATTTTGACTTAAAAGTCATTTAATCTTTTATGGATATTTATTTTATATTTTCAAGGTGTTTTAAATTCATCCAAATTGAAATTGTTTGCTGATTTATAATAACTGTCATTAATTTTATATTCATTGTTCTGTTGTAGAGACTGTACTGGAAAATAAGATGCATCCTCCAGAAGGTGAGGAGGACTTAAAACCTCCCAAAAGGTGATACAGCAAAACCTCCAAAACCTGAGGCTACAGGTAAAGCAGATATGATTTGTTCAGTGCAAATTTTACATATCTTTGTGATTATATTTATATTAATTTATTTGTTTTTTTTTTATATTTCTGTATGAACATAGGTATTGCAAAATAAATTTGTGTGGTATAAGCTCAGGTGATTTTACAGTTAATGCTTTGTCATGATCCACATCTTTCCTGAGTTTCAAGTAATGTCAGTACAGTTTTGAATTAATTACAGTTTGTTTTATAAACACACAAATCTGTACTTGTTGTATCTTTTTTATATTGTATTTATTAGTTTTTAGCATAAAATCTGGCAGTTTTTTCTGTTTTATGCACCCTCATATCTTTTGGACAATTACAAACCAAATTGGCCTTGAATGTGATCTTTTTTACTGAGACTAACAAGTCATGATCTCTTTGTGCAATAAGTTCAATTTTCTCAGTTTTCTAGTTTCAGCTGTTGTTAGTTTGTTGATATCCTCGTAATCATAGGATAAGATATTTAATTGTTTATACTGACTGGTCATTTAAATATCTGCTTGGTGCCAACTTTAAATTCATTAAGTAAACATTCTGTAAAAGGTTTTCTTCAATGTAACATCTTGTTACATTGTGAATGTTATATACCACTGCTTTTGTGTCTCTTTCTAATATTTTTCAGTCTCTTATGATATAAGTTCAACCTTACTGATTCTGTATGATTACACTACATAACACACATTTTGTTCCTGGATAGTGTGTAATTTCTTAATTGCTTATGTTGTAAAAGTACAGAAATTATTACCTTCAAACTTTGCTTTTGTGACCTGGATAATGAAATTTAGAAATTAACCTATCTGTTAAAAAAAAATGGGCAAATTTGCACATTTTCACTTACATAAGGTCTGAATAAAACAACATATGAATTAAGATTTACGTGTATTTATACTAAAGTTACACAAAAATATTTAGAAGTGAGTAGTTTTTCAAGATTTGCGACTGTAATGTAAATCTCTTTCGCATATCAGCCCCCAAATAGTCTCCTGTCATGTTTTTATTATACACTTCCACATCACAAAAGCAAAGTTTTGAAGAGAAAAATGGGTCTTTTCCATTTTACTTTAACCATAAGTAATTGGGAAATAACACTTTCTGCTCAGGAACAAGAAAAAGTAAATGTTTTATTACATAGTGTTATTTGGCATGGTGTTTTTGATAGAAGTGATTATAATGTGTTCTTTTTCTGTCTAAAACTTCTTGTTTGTATTAAATGCAAAAACTGATAAAATAAAATGAGTTAATTTTATTTAGATAATTGTGCTTTTTATTTTTTATGATTTACTGTATTTCACTTTGGTTTTGCATTGTTTACCTCTCCACATAGGCTCAGTCTCTTTTGACTTACCAGTGACCTTTTTCTATTTAGATTTTACATATTTGATAATACTGAGTTTTGGTATAGTGTGAATATCTTCATGACATTTGACAGTCATTCAGAAAACATTACAAATGTTTACATTTTGAAAAATTACTTTTCAGTGAAGTAGTTTTAATAAACTAAAGATTTTTCCTTGAGTGTATTAAATGTTTTGAATAATCTATGTATAGTGATTTTCATGTTAAAATACTTTTCAACTCAAATTTCATTTATGTGATCTCTAAAACCTCCTAAATACGCTTGAAATATTTGTTTTCAGTGAAACTATATTTTATTTTCTCTTCCTCAATTATGTAGTGTTAATCTGTTTGACTGATCTTATCACCAAACAAAAATTGAAATAAATTACCCTCCTTTTCTTTCTACAATGACTTCAAATGTATCATGAAACTATTCATTGATCCTAAATAGCTTTAAACTTGTAATGGTATAAATATATTTATAATTAAAATTTATTATTTTATTTCCCTTTTGATTACCCTTTGAATCGTGTCTAACTACTATTTGTACCATTATAAGTTGTAAATCACTTGAAATGTGCAGCTGATGCTATGTTATTGAATTTCATTACCTCCAAGCTATTTGCTTACTTGCCTTGTAAAATATTTATCATTATTGCTTAATTACCTATTTTTAACTAACTTAGAGAGACCTCTATTTTTACATTTCAGTTACTTTTATAATAATAATAAAAAGTAGACATAAAGCAAACTTTTTTTTTCTTGGCTATTGATGACTATTAACTTTACTCTTTAAACTAATGGTAGTAATTCATTAAATAATTATTTAATTAAGCAATGCAACAAAGAACATAGACTAATGACAAGCAAACAATTTCCTCTAACAATAACAATTTTTGTGGCTATCTAACTATTTGACAGGAGCTATCAGAAATGCATCCAAGCTAACCATTGATTCCCATGGGAACCAGAGTTGAATTAGAAGTGAAATTGATTATTCTGTCTTCAGAACACGTTATACAACACATCATAATTAAATGCAAGTGAACTAATAACAAATCCTCTTTCAGGATGTGACAGTTTGGTGTAGCAAGAGGGATCTTGGTTTCTACTTCAGTTCTGTAACTAAATGAAATTGAAGGCTATTAAAATTATGGATTGTCTGTGTAATGACTATTTTGTAGTGAATAATTTATTTAATATCATAATTTTTGAAGGGTGAAGGATAAAGTGTGAAAGATGATGTGCTAAGAAAAAGTCTAGTTTCACATTAGAGGATTTTCTCCAATATTGCCTTGGAGAATTAACACTTGTAAACTACTAAAGTATGGATTATCAGCCAAAATTCTGTTATGCTAATTGGTTTAACATAAATGAAAAGTAGTTTAATAAAATAAACCTGTTATGCTCAGTAAAGGATACCCAGAGCAAAAGGTTAAGGGATAATGCAATTTTTCATATATCCTATTATAAGAATAATTTATTGTTTAATCATATTTCTCAGTGGTTAAAGTAGTTATTGTTATAACAGCTGTTTTGTCAGGATTGCAGAATGTTTGTGCATGTGTACAGTTTGTGCTGAAGGATTTGATTTGTTGGGACCTGAAGATTTTACTGTGGAACTATCATCTGTCTTTCTCCACCTTGAATCTGAGTATATTGGCAGTGTTGCAGCTGTGAAATATGTGAAGTTGGTTTTCATTTACTGAGTGTTATGTCATTGGAACATGACGAATTTCAAAGCCAGTTCTATTTAACTGCCAAGTCAGTATACACTTGAAACAAACAGAAACTTGTGTACATTATTTTTTATGGTGGCATTACATTTGCCGAGATGGGTGTTATTTTTATTTACTACTTAATAGGTCGAACTACATGACTATTTGTCTTTGACTGTTAAAACAAGGTTTGGTTCAATTAGACACTCTTATACACAGCTTTCAGAAGGTTTGGTGTCTGTACACAAAGATTTTAGACATTCTTCTAACCTTTGCTTTATGAATACAATGTCACAATACTAGAACATAACTGCTTGGCATTATGTAGGTCATGTTTAACTTGAATTACCTTCTGTTTGCATGCATAATCTACTCATGATGTTTCATGAGACTTTTATTTTTATCATATTATAGCTAATAATTATGCATTAATCTGAATTCTTTTAACCCTTAATAATATAGGAGGGATTTTTTTGGATCTAGTTGTCAGGTTTTTCTTATAGCCACTTCTATTTTTGTTTAAATGATTCTCTTGTTTTATATTATCCTTGATTAACTATCCTTAAACAATGTTTAGTGATACTGAATTCAAGAAAATTAGATGCTCTACATTTAGTATTTCATTTACAAAATTGAAAGTAGTGTCATCCATCTATTATTAGGTTAAATGTGAAAAATATTACTTATCTACATATAACTTTTGGTGCTTTTGTATTTTTAAGTATCTTGGTTATAGTTGTGAGATTTTGAAGTGTTTTGGTCTTGTATTAGCGAGTTAAACTTTTTCTACTATCAGAAATTGCTGATGGTCCAGAGTCCTCTAAGAGTAAAACTGTGAAGAAAGGACTGAGTGAATTAGAAAAGTATTGGCAGGCAGTTAAGGATAATCCAGCAGACTTTACTGGATGGACTTACTTGCTACAGTTTGTCGAACAAGAGGTAGGAAGTATCTGGATTTAAAACTGTTTTTTACCTTTTTTAAATTATTAGTGGAGGATTATTATTAAATTCCATTATACCATTGTTTGTTTTATTAATGTCTTAACCATGAGTAATAAATATTAATTAGGTTTAAGTATTATTCCCGATGATGTTGCATGTTTGTTTTATTGCAAACTTTGAACATTTAACTTGATTTATGCGAGTTCTTGTGTTTTGTCAGTAATGTTAATGAAGTAATTCATAATTCTAATAGATGCCATTCAAATTTTCTCTCAAGTAATCTTTGTGTAATAGAAAAAAAGAGGATGCTTAGACATTCATTTTCACAATAACCATTACAAGTTTCGTTTTCTTCTAGCACTATTGTTCCCAGATTTTATTGTAAATAAAGACCAAAAAAATTTGATAAAAATGTATTTCACTTTCTCATCACTATTTTCTAAGATGAGTGGAGACACCTTACAGCTGTTTCTCTGTCAATGAAACTACATCAGAGAAACACGTTTTTATCCGAGTTAACTGTAAGTGTGTTTTGAAACACAAATTTCTGAAATTTCCTTCAGAAAGAAATACTGTATTGTATCTAAAGAATTTGACGTTTTCAGAATGACTTGGTGGCAGCTAGGGAGGCTTTTGACAGTTTCTTCAAATATTATCCATATTGTTATGGTTATTGGAAAAAGTATGCAGATATGGAAAAAAAATGGAATACTGCAGAAAAAGCTGAAGAAGTAAGTAACATCTTTGTACAACATTTTATGCTGTGTAGCTGAAACTTGAATATATTGTCATTTAAATAGGGTGCATTAATAAATTCATTTGTCATATTTAGTGTAACTTCAGGTATTACAGTTGGAAAGCTTATATAAAGACATACTTAGTCAATATTTTGTATTTTAAAGATTGTTTTTGATAAGTAAGTATTGGATAGCTTGTACAAGGCAGTTTGCTTGAATTTGCAGTAATTTTGTGCACATATTTGTAACCAAGTAGTTTAAATTAAGATCTTTTTAATGATTTGTTGTAGAAAAGACATATATGGATCACTGTTTAATATATCTTAGAATTGTAAGATTTAGATGATAATTTGATGCACTTTCTTTGGAGCTTGAGCAGTTTTTCTTATTTAAACTGACTTATTTAACATTTTCAGGTATTTGAGCAAGGATTGAAAGCTATTCCTCTTAGTGTTGATTTATGGATTCATTACCTCAACTTCTACAAAAATCAACATAAGAAAGATGAAGATTACTATACAAAAGTGAAAGTGTTAGTGTATTTTTTTTGTATTATGTATCACTGTATGATCTTTTTATCTGTTGTTGTCTTATTTTTTCCCTCAAATGACTTGTAATGTGATCAATGTTTGTCATAGTGTACTTGTAATGGTATTATAATAAAATGTGAACCTTGATAAAAGAAAGTCTGAAATATTGTACATTGAAAAAAAACAAAAAACATTTGTACTGAAAGATTAAATGTAGAACTAAAAAGATGGCTTTAACCCTCTCTGCTGAACTTAGTTTGGTTAATGCAGAATTGCTTGTCACTGATATGTTAGCATGACAAAAAATTATTTATCAGACATTATGTAATTAAATTTATAATTGTATTGCTATAATGGTAAATTGCCATGAACACAATGTATTCAACAAAATGACAAATATGATCCATTGGGATATTGAAAAAAAGGGGTTCAAAAAAAAAAAAGCACAGAATTTGACATGCTTGTATATGATGCTGTGCCCAAATTGGGATGAGGGGCACTTAACTTTGTCCAAGGTAGCTGCCAGAAAGTTACTCAAAAATGTTCCTGCCATTTCTGAGATGGATATTGGAAAGTTGTTCATTTTTGATAACTTGTGTACTGTTATAGTTTTATTTACTGTGAATGTGGAATTTGTTTTAAGACATACTTGTAATCCATAAATAAAATAATCTTAAAATAAATAATAATAAATATGTATTTTTTTTTGCAAGTGACTTCTATAGCTTTTAACATCATATATATACTAGTATGGAACTATAATGATGCAGATATTTTATATATTACTTAGATAAAATTTGCTGTCATAAAGAAAACTGTTTTAATATTTGATGATAGAATCTTCATTGTTGTAGTTTGTACCACACATTCCAAATGACAAATTTAATATCTTCATTAAAACCAAGTAATGTTATTTCCTTGCTTTTGAGCTTGTAAAGTCCCCAACATTGTTGTTGAATTATGTTATATATGACATGCAATTTCTTGTTAAGTTGCTCCAAACATGATGTATGTTTTTTGCAAGGCCTACCAAAGTTAATTTGATTCTTTTCTATAAAAAACACAAATATTCCCAAGAGTATTTTATTTTTGTTGCCTACTACCTTTCTGAAGGTTTTGTGACTTGTTTCTTTATGCAACAATTTTGGGCATGTACCATGATATGTTGATTCTTGCAAATTTCATGTTGTCTACATCAAAGTTAGCTAGCAATAATACAACTTGCAACATCAGTGAGCATTTTTTGGATTTGCTTGTCAGAATTAAGGGATTTTCATGTAGAATCACTGATGCCTTGTCTCATAAGCATTTGTCTTGTTGTACATACAACACTAAGCTGAGTAATGTTTGTGAATTTACCATTATCCGTGGGTTGTCTATTTTGGCCCTCTGCAGTTTTGTGTTTTGAATTTAACTTTGCACATTGTCCTAATTTTCCTTGCATCACATGAATGTTTCAAATTATCTTCATCTAGCTTGGATACTCTTAGGTTTACTGATAACAAAGTTCATGGAATCTCATGATAGTTCCAGCTAAGTTCACATTGCTGGAGTGAGTATCAACATTTCATTACTTTGTATTAATAGTTAGACACTGCAGATGTTCTACTGTTGTTTTCTAGTAAATTATGCACCTGTTCTTGTAGTGGGACATCTGGATCTACTATTTTGCAAGATTTGGATAGTTTACAACTAAACGTATAGTTGTATAAAATAATTGCCAATGTTTAAATGAACTAATCTTATGATTAATAATAATGACAATAAATAACACTTTACATATAAAATTTTGAAATTATTATTTTTGTCAAATGACTGAAATCACACTTAACATATCTATATTTGTATTATAATGATACACATCACTTTTCTATAATCTATAAATAAGAAGCCACATTGTCAAGAGTTTGTTGGTTATATTGTTAGTAATGTAATACAAAAATGTGAGGTGGTAGCCATTTTGAAAAAAAAATGGTTTTGATCCTTATCCAGAAATTATCAGTGGAGCAGTGTTTACCATAGAGCCAAATTTCATGCATTTAAGATGGAACTCTCAGTTCATCTGATTTAATGTACACTATGGGAGGCTGTGATATGTATGATTTGCTGTTCAGTACTGACTGAAACCTACTCTTAATATTTTTGGAGATCATGTAACAAGTATTTTACTTGAATGCAGGTCAGGGACTGATTAAACTAAAGTATTGTGTTCAGTTTTTAGTTTTGTTATGAAAAGTTACTTCTATTAGGCATAGTTTAAAAAAATTAACTAACTGAAGAAACTTACACGTATGACTGCTGTGATGCAGAAAAACAAAGGTTTTATGTTTGTTAAGGCTTGGATAGGTTAGTCACAAAGTATTTTGTATTACTAGTCTTAGAAGGTTGGTATAAAGGTAACTTTACTTTTAGATGTAATGAATACAAAACTTATGAAATAGTTTATCTGACGATATGCAAGTGTCGATAGTTTGAGTATTTTAATGCATTATAGTAAAGTATATATTAGTTTTTTGGTATTTGAGTATTTGGAAGCTGAGTGAATTAGTGAGATATGTTGTAAAAGTACAAATTTTTGATATTTTATGTATATGAAAGTAAAGTTAAATCTTGTGTGTTAGTTATTTCTAACATTTAGGTTGTGTATGAAAAATGAAATTCAATAACATTTATAATCCCAATTTATATTTTTGTATATTTTTACTTTTTCATTTAATAAATACCTCCACCTTTTCATTTTTAGTTGCAATAACCAAACAAACTATTTAGGCACTCTTGTTCATAACTCATGTGATGTTATTACACACTAAAATGTAAATTAGTATGGATTACACCGTTTATTTAGAGACTGAATACAAGCATGTAGTGCGTATAAGAGAATTCCAACTATACCTTGCTTGTTGTATGCTACCAAATATTTCTGTCAGTCTGTTTCAATTACAACATGCAAAACCTGCTTGAAACAACAAATGTTAGTGTATAAGGTCTAAACTGGTGAAGCATAATTCATTGGCTGGTAATTGATGTGATTTTAAATCTGAGTGAGACAGTAAATTTACTAACATCAAGTTATTTTGATGCATTCCCATACTAAATAAAATCTATATATAAATCCGTAATTTGATATCTTTGTTTTTAACTGGACATCTGTATTGAGCAAATAAAGAAGGATGTAGTAGCAATCATTATAGCCTCCTTATAATGCTACATTTTGTAATTACTAACTAAATGGTCATGCTTTGCAACTTTAAGTAGCACAAGTCATGAAACAATGTACTTGAGAATACTGAAGACTTGGCATAGTTTTTGGTGAAAGGTGTTCTGTGGCTAATTCATAATAAGATGAAGTTTTATGCTCTTTTAAGTTGTAGATAATGATTTTAAAGTAGTAGAGTTCTGTTTTGTAATCAAAGTGAGAAACGGCCTCCAACTTTGCATTTCTTTTTTATATAATGGCAAATAGTAAAAGTTTTAATCTTTTTGAAAGCTAATAATCTAATAGTTAATAATTTAATGATTAGTCTAATAATCAGTTCTTGTATTATTGTTAGGTAGGTTTAATCTTCTTTTAAAATAAAAATACATAAGCAGAGTATTGTTTTACCTACTATTAGCTCCATTTTTAATATTTAAGTAAAAGGTAATGGGCAAGATACCTCTTTGTAACCAACCAGTTGTAGCAAACTTAATGCTCTTCCTGGTTTAAATTCCTTTATAAGATCTTATTTTGTGTAATTTGTAATGTATGCATTAGTTCCTGATATTTATTTTTAACATAATGCCAAAAATACTAATAAATGACCAAGAAATATAGTTTTATAACACTTGTGGAAATTGGTCAAAATGGATCAGTATCATCATTCATTGTTTTTTGGCTAAGTTTATCAAGCAGTATGGTGAAATGAGTCTTGAAGTTAGTTTGTTTAAAAAAAAATGTTCTGGTAGGGCTGGTTGGAGAAAGAACTAGAAAATTGTTTGTTGTTAGGAATAAATCACAAGTGAAGTCAAAACTAGGAGCAGTCATTAAAAAAGGTTAATTTGACAGGAAAAGCTTTATTCATGATATGTAATAAATTTGTAAGTTGTGCATCTTAGTGTTGCTCTACAACTTTGACACATGAAAGTAGTACAGTAACACAGAGAATTGTCAAATGATTGACCAGACTAGGCTTATTTTTCGTGAATTTTAAGGTACTGATATTTATAGAACATTTGAAAGCGAAAGGACAAGAGAATATTTCCAGGGAAGCATAACCTAAGACGGATGCTTCAGTGACCACTGAGACTCAAAATATATTTCAATTTTTTTTTTCCTTTGCCAGTAATAGTTGTAGACCCTGAATTTGAACTGACAGTTAGTTTGGTAGAGTTCACTTAAATAGCAACAGACACAAGTGAGAAGTTTGATTTATTTGACAAACAAACTATCTTTTAAATTTCTAGGCTTTTTGAACGAGCTGTTGATTCGGCAGGACAGGAGTTTCGATCTGATCGATTGTGGGATTTATACATCAATTGGGAATTGGAGAATAAGCACCCAAGAGAAGTTACACAGCTGTATGATAATCTTCTGAACATTCCAACACAACTTTATGTTCATCATTTTGAAAAGTAAGTGAGAACCTAACTGTCCATGTTGTGAACAAGAACGGATGCTGATGCATTTATTGTTTCAACATAATATGTAATAATATTTCAAATACAGCTTTAACCCTCTCACTATGGTTAGAAGTACATGTCATGACATTTTAATCAAGCTATTGTTATCAATGCATATAAATAAACTTGGCATCAAAACATAGTTTAATAAATAAAATTTTAATATTACATAAGTTTTAATTTCAAAATAAAATCTCTTCTTCTATGTTTGCTACAGTTTTTGTTTTATACTTTTTTTAATCATCTTTATTCTAATTTTAACATAAGTTACTATTTATAGTACAAACATTACTAAATCCTAATCAGATTTTTCCAGGCTTCAACATTATTTATTTATAGGGAGATTAACTTGCAAAATCTCAACCATTGCCATGACAAATTATTACATTCTCTCTTTCACAAAATTATCAGTAATTATTTCTGTTTGCTGTTACAATTCATATTCCTTCTCAGGATTTTTTGTCATGCCACTGTCTTTCCTAGGTCGTACAAGATTTCCTGACACAACAGACTATTGAAACTGCCTCATGCAGTTCTGGGGAGTTTTACTCGCACATATTTGTGGTTCCTAAAAAGACTCATCTCAGTCAATATGTTCACTTCCCATACTTCGTTATGGAATCTTACCTTACTCTTTCATGAGTTTTCCTTCAGGTGTCTCTTTGAAGATAGATATTTCCAGTGCTTATCTGGGAATTTTCGTGTGTTCTTGTCCTTTTATTTGGTTTGTCTGTTATAGGGTGGTGTACCAGTTATGTGCCCTACTATTTGGGATAGCTTTGTCACTGCAAATCTTTGTCTTCATGCCTGGGGGGTTGCTCTTTCACTGGTACATGGATATTCCTTTTTCTTGCTCATACTGTCATCTTTGTCAACACTGGAAGTGGCTCAGTTGGTCTAGTTCATCAAATTTGAGAAGTCATTTCTTCATTCTATCCAGTACCTTGTTCATTTGGGCCCAACCTTTTCTCTGGTTTTGTTCTATAGAACTGGCCATTTGGAATGCCTTGTCTGCTCATTCACTTTCTACTTGAGGTTCTATCACATTAGGAGATGCAGTCTTTGACTTTTCTTGTATTTATCGATTGGGCTCATGTTGTCTCTTCAATGGGTTCTACACAATCAGTAGTACCTTGCTGAGGATTCTTCATTGCCACATTTACATCTGGTCACAGATGCATCCCTATATTGGGATCGATTACTGAGTGGCTTTGGGTCATTTGGTCTATAGAGGACCATTTTTTTTCATGTTAACGTCCTGAAACACCTTGCTGTTTGTTGGTCTATAGATTATTTTCTTCCTGTCTCCAGAGATTTTATCCACTCCAACATTTTCAACAGTGGCATTCAATATCAGTCACCAAGGGGGCACCTGGTTGAGATCTCTTTTGTATTCTTACCTTTGATCTTCTCTTTTGGGCCCATCATGTTTATTTGATGGCATTTCATGTTCCTTGTGTTTTCAACCTTGTGGTGGATTGTCTTTCTCAAACAGACTGGCTTTAACCCAGTGGAGTTAGAGTAGTCCCTTCATCCCTTTGAGGGAGGTGGCAGATGCATGGAGACAAGGAGTACCCTACCAATCAGTCACCAAAAACAATCACCATTTACCTTTTGTTTGGATTCCCTGTTCCCTATTCTCAGGTAATGGCTATAAATATCTTCAACTAGGATTGGAAGAACAAGTTTCTTTGTTTATCCTCCTATCTGATTACTTCATTGGGTAGTCTCCCTCACCAATGCAAAATCTTTCTGATTGCACCTTATTTTCCTGCTCAACTGTGATGTCTAATGGTTGTTGATGTTTCCAAGTTTCTTTTATGGCATTTTCAGAAGAAGGGTTTGGTCTCTATTGGGCAGCCCTATCCCATATTTTCCATTTTTCATTACTGCTGGATTCTCGTCCCTGTCCTTACACTTTTGATCCATTCTTTCTGGATATGCCAACTGCCTAAATGTCTGGCACTTGTGTATTAGGACACTAATGTTGTACTCACCCTTACTTTACCTCTGTTTGAGCCCAATGCTCTGTGCTCTTTGTTTCACCTATCCCTTAATGTGTATTTCTTTCTTCTCATGGATAGCGGGCATTGTCAGTCAGATATATTCACTATAGATGTCACTTGCACTCTGTACTACCCAACATGTGTACTCCTTTATCCAGAGACCTTGGTGGCTTGTGAGGTTAACTCCTCCTTTTCTTCCATTTCCTTTCTTTCTATTTCTTACCTCTTCCTTGTCCTGATCTGCATAAACTTCTGTGTCCAATGTGTGTCTTTCATTGCTATGCTGCCCATACTCTTTTCTGCAGAAGTTTCTGTTCTTATTAGTTAATTCTTGGCAGCTCTCTTCTGGACCATCCCACCCATGGATGGCATGGGTAAAGCAGAAAGGAAACTGCCCATTCCTGCCACATCTAGATTGAATCATTTGATATGGTGTGCTTTTCAAAATTGGGTTTTGTTATCATCCATTGCACTATCTAATATGTAGTAGCCCCTCTGAACTCTAATGCTATTTTTGCCCTCTTTCTTTCAGTGGAGTATGAGAGTTCTTATCACTTATCAGTTTCAAGCTAGTGGGATGGTAGACCTTGGAGGTATCCCACTAGACAGGTTCCACATAGATGGCTTTAAACATTCAGTTCAAAGTACAGTGGTAGTTTTCTGCCAGTGTAAAAGTCTTACTATCCACTATATTTAATGACGTGTACAACAGAGTGGGATGTCTCAATACAGTTCACCACTTCAGTTGGATGCCTCTTGTGTGGATGTCGGTACCCTGTGGGCTGGTTTTGGATATCGAGTAAACCAATCAACATAAGCTGTTGTACAGGTTTGGGGTTGTCCATCGTCTTCACTCGAATCTGTGTTGTAGGTCACAGAGGGAATACGTGGGTTTTTCTCTGTCCTGGATGTTCCCACCATTTATTTGATGATATAATTGACCTTTTGGACATTTCAGACCAATCTCAGTTGCAGGAGTTGATTTACATGCAATGGACTTCCCTTGGATACCAGATGACACATTTCTGAATCTCCTGGCTCAGTACAACTTTTCTTTCATGCTCTGGAGTTTGTTGTTTCCTTACATCTGTGAATTTATGGCTTGTGGTGAAGACAATATTATTCTCATCCTATCCTTGCAAGGATGTTGGTACTTAGCAAGAAAGTTTTGGATACACTTGACTTAACAAGTACAGTCTGCTGCACTCTAGCCATTCTACACCAAGGGATGCATCCTCTTTTAACCACTTTCCTTTTGTGGGATTAAATTGTTTATCTGATTGGGATAACTTTCCTGACTTGGATGTGTTTCCTTCATTTTCTGTCATGTTTGTTCATAATTGTTCACAATGAGAAGATACCTGGTTTAGAAATGGTGCAGTACCTTTTCTCAGATCATCTGACCTGTTTCCCTGCTCAGGCACGCTTGAGGGGTACATCTGTTCTTCCCTTGCACTGGTTCCTACTCCTTTTGGTGTGATATTCTAGCTAATATTCTGAGAAGAGAGAAGTATCATACTAAAATTTGTAATTTTCTGACAAGTTTAGGGTTATGGTTAATAGTGGTGCCAGTAGGGAGTCCATGTATCGTGATTTGCATGAGACATATTGAAATCTTTGATTCCAAAGGGGGGTATGAGGAAGGCTTATGGCATATGTTGTATAAATTTGCATTTAGAGGGCAACACTAAATGGAAAAATGTAATCTATTAGAAATATATTTTCAGTTTAGGAAGATTATAACTGAAAATTTCAGATGAAGAAAAGTATTTTTAATCTTAACATGAAAATTGCTTAACACTTGGAGTAATCATCATTTTGACCTTGTATATTCATGGACAAATCTTTATTAAAAATACGTACTAAAAATTTGATTTTGTTTCCAAATAACTTGTAGTTTGTACTAAAAGCATGTCAAATTTTGTCAAGGTACACATACTAAATTAGTTGTAGTATAGAAACTCGTTACTTTATTGTTACAATGTCTTGCATCAGCTGACCCAATGTGGAAAGAGGTAATGTGGTCTGGTAATTTGAAACAGTTCTGAATATATTTTATGAACAATTTCATTACAGCAGTATTTGATCAGGAAACTAATTTAAGTCATTGTTCTTGTGAGTTAGAGGGAGTGAGGCTATATTACAGATGACATGGTTTACATTTTAAAATTCATTAAATTTTTGTATTGCATATTAGAGTACAAAATATCTTAATTTTAGAAGGTGATCATATAACACCATTTATTTATTTTTTAATTAGACACTGTGCTTTATTTTAGAGCATGCATCTTCAAGAGTGTTCTATAGAAAAACTGTAATTGACTATGCAAAAGTTCAGTTGGTTTGTATGAAAAATTCTAATCAATCCTGTAGCACAAATATATTTAATTTTTCAATACATGTAATTGATGAAATTAGCTTTAGAAAGCTAAAAACTAGCCTGGAAATTGGCACTGTCTGTTAAAATTACTAAATGAACAAGTGTAATTCTCAGAAGTATATCTTCAAAGAATTGCATACACAGGAGAACATCTTTATTTCTTACAGTGTAATTTGCAGGAAGTCAGTGTTGTATTCCATTCTAGTTTCACCAGTGTATCTGTGATGGCAGTTGCAGATAAAATTTAAACTAATTTTTGGTTATATAAAACATTTAGAATTTCTTCTGTGACCCAATTAAAGTTTTCTACTCTTAGCTACAGTTTGTTTTAGCAGAATGCTGCAGATGAAGCTGTATAGCAAAGTATACTCCCTAATTCAGTAACAGAATAAAAACAAAATGGGTGTTGTTAGTTCTTATATTATTAAGACAGAGAACAGGACAAAAAGAATATTAAAGTGTATTTTAATTTTTCTGAAGTAATTGGTATAATCTTTTGCCAGAAGAACTGCATATTTTCTAGTATCGTAATCTGTTTTTTATGAAATAAAGTTAAATATATAAGTTTGTTCTTTGTTATGCTGTTTTACTTTAATCCTAACATTGTTTTTACTGTGCAAAATGTTCTTGTTAACTGGGATACATTGTAATACAACAGAATTATCTTATTTTGTATGTGTATTTTTGTAATTGTGATAAAATATTTCTATAGATTCCAAGAACATGTTAAAAAACACCTACCAAAAGATTCAGTCTCAACAGATGAGTTTCTGGAATTCCGAAAAGAGTTTGTAACTATTAATGAGAAAGAAAAACTGATTCCTCCATTAGAAGATGAAGAGGAGGAGGCTCCTGAAGAGTCGGGAGATGGAGATGCTGGTCCACCTGGTGATGAAGCTCCCCCTGGTTTAGAAGATCCAGAGCAAGCTGACAAAGAAAAGGTTTATAAGATATTGTATTGTAATAATAATAATAAAAGTATTTTAACATGGTGGTGGCAGAGAAGCAAGGTAAAAAAAACAACAACAAAGTAGTTATTTACTAGTTTGAAATTATATTTTTCTGAATTTTGTGATATAAGGCTAGGTGAACTGACATCCTTAGTATTAAGTTATTTAATGCTGGTTTGTTTGTTTTTTTCAAATTGAAGTGATACTTAAATTGAAGGTTAATTCTTTTGTGAAGACACTGCTCATTTTAGTAATTGTTACTCACACAAAGGATTAATCTTAGCAAAATTAAAATCAAAAGCTTTACAAGTTGATGACTCCTTCTATACTTGGTCATGAGATTTTATATTTGTATAAATTTCATCTTCAGATGAATGATGAAGAGACTAAGTTTTTGAGGGAGAAAATTATTGAGAAGAGAAAAGAAATATTCAGGAAAAATGAAGAGGAGGTTGGAAAACGATGGAATTTTGAAGAAGGTGTAAGTAACATGTTTTTTACAATAACTTTTCCTTAAGTTTAGAACTTGAAATATCTTTACTTGGGTTATAACTAGTATGTTTATCAGGCCTTTAAGTATTCAGTTTATTAGAAATATATTAATCTGAGTAAGGTAGAATTGGTAACAGAGCCAGTTTATGCTTTTTCTTAGTCAGTGATACAGTTTTGGGTTAATATGGGTTTCTGATTGTATGATTTTGCTTTGTGCATATTTTTTTTTGTCAACCTGTATTTTTTTAGCTTTTATGACATGATCTAGATCTGTTTGGGTAAATTTGTATAACCATAAGATTTTTCTGTATATAATCCACCTGTATTTTCTGTAGTTTTGTGATAGTTCTGCATACTAGAAAAGTATGGGTAACATAAGTAGCTAATGTAATTTTGACTTTTCTTTACGCAAACTCTATCTTTTAGATGAGTAGCTTACGTAATGTTGAGACTTCTGAATGCAACCTAAATCTGTAAGATGATTAATTTGCATTGTCTAGTGACTTTTTTTGTAATCTAGATCTGCATGATGGTGAGCTTGTCATTTTGCACATAATTCAAATCTCTTAAGATACCTTGTGTAATTATATTCTTCACTTTTGTTCTGTATGTAATCCAAATCTATTAGATGGATACAATCTTGTGATTCTTCTTTATGCAATCTAGGTCTTTTAAGGTGGGTAGCTTTTATTGTTATGTGATTATTTTTATAAGTGACATAGCAGCTCCTAAGATGGCTGAGTTTTTGTTTTTTCAGATGTAAACTTTCAGCACATAGTTAAATCATTTCTTGGCTGATTTGATATACAATTAAAGTTTTGGACTTAGGAAGTTGAACCCTTTTAAATGATGTATTTGACCATGCCTAAGGTCTTGTAGGTTAATTTACTGTAATTCTACCTAAAAGACTGGTAGAGATCCTGATGAGTAATAAAATTGTATTGAGTGTATGCTTTTGTATTCCTGGTGTACAAGATACATAGCTAATAAAACAGGGAAAAAAGTCTCAGATATTAGATTTCTCTAATCCTGCCCAAAAGAATTTCAAAGGCCATGGCTTTTAAGGATTCCTTCTTGTTTGTATTAGGTCTGTAATATGGTATTCTTATGTTTTGTACATTATTTGTATTCTATATGTAAACTCAGTGTATAAGATCTTTTGTATGCTTACTTTCTATATTATAACACTAATCTTTCTTCCCTTCATTATTAGGCAACAGTACAATTTAACAGATTATCAGTAAGAGATGTTTGATTCTTGTTTTTTTCAGATTAAAAGGCCATATTTTCATGTAAAACCATTGGAGCGGGCTCAGTTGAAGAACTGGAGAGAATATCTAGATTTTGAAGCTCAGAATAGCACACATGAAAGAACTGTTATTTTGTTTGAAAGATGTATGATAGCATGTGCTCTGTATGAAGATATGTGGATGAAGGTAGTGTTTGTTTGTCTAAATAGGAAATTATTTCTGTTGTGAAATTTTTTAAAGTTTTAATCTTAAAGTGGGTTTCTAATTTTACCTTAATATTTTTAGTTAATTCTCACATTTGCGATTTGTTTTAAGAAAAATACTTCAGTTATAAATGAGATCTATTTAATGGGCTACTTACAAGTTAAGATTTGTTAAGAGTTCAAAGTATTAGAAATATTGTCACAAATATTGATGAACTTAAACATCAAATTCTAGATAAAAGCCTTTGGTAGTTGGGGGGTACTTAGCTTACTTACTGCCTTTCTTCTGATCACTAGTTAAAAATTAGTTGTAAATGTGTACCTAAAGAACATTTACCTCATGTTTTTATAGTTTGTTATTAAAATTTAAAAAATCTAATTTTAGATAAACATTTTTAACAGAAATTACATTAAATTACTTACTTTTGTAATAATTGTTTACTGTGATTTAATTTGGTGATTTGGTTAAATGTGCTGGGATAAGAAATGGCTAACATATTTTAGTATACTTAGCTAAGATTAAGTGCATGATTATGGAAACTTGTGTAATCTGTTACAAACAATATTTCTTAATAGGTGGAAGACTTTTGTAAAAACAAAATTAGTCATTTTATTCAGTTGGTCTTCAACCTTCTCACCTTTTTTAATTTTGAAAATAATGTTACAGAAAAATGTATCAAGACTATTCATTGATCCAAGTGAACAAGTGCTTGAGATTTTTTTTTGTTTTTGAAGTGGCTATAAATTGTATTTTGAACATTGCTTTAGGCTAGTATTTAGTGTTTTATGTTGTAAGGTATTATCACCAGCATGATATTTAAATATAAATCAGTTGCCCTACATTTGGAGAAACGTCTTGGTTTTGAAATATTTAGGCTTAAAAATTTGTACATGTTATGGTTAATAGTAACATTGCAGTTTTAACTGGGAAAAGTTTAATATTCATTTATATCATGAGTGTTCACCAAATGATTGAACATTTGGTTTAGTACTTAGATTACAATATATCTTTATAAATATAGTTACAAAATTGTAAAATAGTTCATATTAATAGTAATTTTTTTAATGCAGTTGTGTTTTGTGAAAATGTATAGTTGAAATAAAAGCCATTGTTCGTTGTTTCACAGTATGCACGATACATGGAAAAACATGGACCAGAAGCTGTACGGGATGTTTATAGGCGAGCTTGTACCATCCATTTACCAAGAAAACCAAATATAAATCTCTCTTGGGAAGCCTTTGAAGAAAAATATGGTGAGATATAATGAGGGTGTTCAGAAAGAAAGAGAGCTTTATTTCTTATAGACAAACTGTAAAGTAAAACAGTGCAGGTGCATTTAAGTGTTGCACATTATTCCATTGTCTCATGAAATTTTTCTTGCCAGTTATGTACTTGTTGATGTGGTGTTACAAATGCAGCAGCAGTTAGGTGTTTTAAAAGTTTCAGATGTTTGGAAGTGTTGTCTAAACAGATGGTCCTTGAAAGGATGGAAGCACACAGTTCTAGGACAGGACTATATATTGGATAGAGAACACGTGTGTGTGTGTGTGTGTGTGTGTGTGTGTGTGTGTGTGTATACATAAAACATTTGCAATTTTAATATGATGAGCAGTAAAGCCTTGCAATATTATTGTAAAGGGCATAATGTAGCAGTTTGTGGATATTGAACTAATAACAGTACTTCGTAGTTACATATCTGTCCAGTGTAAAGTAAAATTGTTTTTGTGAATGCTCCTCAGTTTCAGTTGTGTGAGGGGAAAGAGATACAGGTATTAATAAATTCTTAGAATATTAATGGTATCATAAAACAGTTGCTTTGTGTGATATATTGCATTACATGACAGCACACTGTGCTATAAATAATGTTTAATTATATTCATAATGGCAACTTTTATTGCTATCACAGTATAGACAAAGTTAGCATTATTTAATGATGAGAGCACATTTCTAGTCTCGCACATATTTGTAAAGTTGTTGCTTCAAACTCGTATACAAATATTTGTGAAGTGACATTTGATTTGCAGAGTTTCAAACTTTTGTAGCTGTAAGAAAAGAAACTTGATGCAAATAAATGTCATTTTTATTTTTTAAAGTGGTCTAAGTAAAAAGTTTGTTTACCTTATTACCTAATATAAATTTCACTTTAATTTTAAAATACTAAGAACAATATTTCCAAAATATTAATTTCTCTACTCTGATTTTATATCACAAATCCCTAAAATAGAGATCACATTACACTAAAATTAACAAAATCAAAGCATAAGAGCAAAATGCTAGCTTGTGTGCTTTTCATTTGATGAGTCATGTTTTATGTTGAAATTTTGTAGTCCAAATAATTTGGGACATCTGTTTAGTGGCATGTACAGTATCAGACAAGTCTGCAGTATTCTTATTTTTAGTTGGTTGTGTACTGATATGCAAAGTTGTGTATTTTTGGAAATTTCTAATATATTTATTTCAAGGATGTGTTTCTATAATATAAATTATTAATATGGTAAACAAATTTAACTGAGGCATAAAAATAGTAACTTGCTGATTTCATTAATATTATCAGTTGTAAGGCCATAAAAACAGTTTACTATTTTGCATAATTTTCTTAAAATGAGTTATATAAAAGAAAACTGGGTTATAACTGTTGCTGCAGCTTCAATCTTTCCAGCTATTTGTGTTTGACACAAAGCTTGATCAAAACCAACTTTTAATAGCCTGAGGGTAGCAGTGCTGTGGTATTTGAGTCATATTTCTAACTTCACAACTGCTTAGTGACTACAACAGCATAAATTAACAATATGTCACAAAAGAAAAAACCTGTTTGCCCAGTGGATGTTACATTCTGGTTCATTTTATCGTAACATTTGAATGGTTTAGAAAAGTATGTAGTAAATCAGAATATTTTTTTCTACAACTAATAGCAAGAAATGCTAACTTTTCCAGGCCTGTTTCCTTGGCTGTGGTTTTGCTAGATAGTAGGTAGGGACATTGGGACTCTCATTAATCAACATCGTAACAAGTCGGTGTTCTTTATTATATAGAGGTTTATTGAATATGTAAGTCTTCTAGATTATGATATCTTCCAATTGCATATTTGTTTTTCCTTATTTTGAAAATTTTATTTTAAGAATAGTAGCTGTAATATAAACATTGCCATTTTTTATTATTTTCTTCACTACAGTTGAATAAGAAGAGTTGTTCAGTGTATTTGACTTACATTTATTGTTCAGGTAACTATGAGGAAGCTTCAAAAATTCTCTTGAATCTTGAACTTAATATACCAGACCTGCTAGAGGCAAAACTTAGAAGGATTAATGTTGAGAGGAGAAGAAAAAATTACAATGAAGTGGAGTCTTTGTACAAAGAATGCATAGAAAAGCAAGAAATACTCGCATGGCCTCCCATTTTGCAGTAAAATATGCCAGGTTTTGTTACAAGGTAAAAAATTCTTGTGTGATTAACTTGAATACAATAAAGCATTAGTATATTGCAGTCAAGTGCAGTGTTTAACATATGTGATATTATGGTGAATTTTGTACTTGTTAACTAAGGTGTCAGTTTCTTAATGCTCATATAGTAAGGTTTTAACTGTGTTGTCTGGATGGGTGCATTCCACCCTGATGGAAAAATCACATCATTGAATTAAATAAATTATAGAGAAAAAGATTTATAATAATTCTTTCAGATTTGAAGGTTATTCAGTAAAAAAGGTTTTAATTTGATTTTGTGCATGTATTTGGACTTAGGGTTGATTTCAGTGAAAATAGTAGCGTTTATAAATATCTGAAAAATTTTCTGTTGAAAATTAAATAGTCTTTAACAAAGTAGCACTAATTCGAATCTTTTGCTATCATTGTAAATATAGTTTTATTCATTTTATCCAGTTCCTGTTTCTCAGCCTTGACTGTCATAATGGTGCAATTGTCTGTATCTCAGCTTTAAAAATTTATAGTATAGTAACCTAAATATAGTGACAGGTGTTTTTTGTTCTTTTTCAGTTGTATAAGCCAGTGTGGCTTCTAGTGCAGCAGAAACAAAAAATAATAATAGCTTAGCTTGGTGATGTGTTGGTAGAGGAACAGATGTTTGTCCTGATTTTTGTAAAGCTTGCTTCATCATTGTATAATTTGAATTATGTTGCAGAATGATAGGAAAAAAGTTGGAACAAGCTATTTTGTAGGTCACTTTTTGCGCAACTGTATTGTATTTAAATTATTTTTTTTACAGCGATTCTTGTATTCATTAGGCCATGTCTACAATGTAACTGCTTCAATGAGTAAGGATATATCAAATGGGCATAGATATTTATATATGTATTAAATAATTTTTTAAACTGTGTAAACTTTGTAAGAAAAGTTTTTTTTTTTTACAAGGTTCTTAGGAAGACAAAAAAAATTACGTGTACAACAAAGATAATAATTTCTAATTGTCTCTTAAAAGCATCATGATGAAATCTTCAAAAGTTCAAAGCTGCAAACTTGTAGAAATGTTATGTATAAAAATATTTTAGAGAAGCTACACAATCTGTAGGAGATCAATCTCAAGTTTTAAATTATTTCATCCAGTAATTTTTTTGGAATTCAATAAAACAATACAACAGGTTAACTTTCTCTCCACAGGCCCTTTTTTTCCTTTCTGCATGTCACAGGGTTTTAGTTACATTCAAAATCTAATTAAACTACTTTCTTTTATGGTACACCAATAAATAAGCATACATTTTAAGTAATAATCCACATTTTAATATTATGCAAGTTTTAAGTTTTTAATTGTACAAGGCAATGTAAAAAAAAAAAAAAAGAAATTCTTTGTATGACATGAGAATAGGCATATTCTTCCAGACAGTCCTCTTTATTTTACATATTACCCTCCAAAACATCCAAAATGTAACGTAAAGTACTTACTATAATGTTGTTATTGCTTAGGTAAAGAATTTTTATAACCTTCAATCTTATTTGGTTATTGAACCATCAAATAGAAAATTAGACTCCTCTTGCCATGTATATCTGACACCTCCTTTCTTGCAGAAATTGCCATTAGTTTTATTTAAGATTCAATACTACAATATTTATAACCAATAGAAAAACCAGTGTTTTACTGTATCAACAAACTTGTATAGAAAATTTTTCAGCTCAAGCATTATTACTACTCTGAAACATATCTGTGAACTTAAATGAAGTTTTAATGCCTCTTGTTGCATATTCAAAGCCAAATATTGTGATAGTTATGGAACATGGTCTGTTTTTTGCATGTTGCTACCTTGTGTTTTTTGGTGCATTATTTTTTAACTGAAACAACTTAGAGCATTACTACCATTAGTATTAAAGCAGGAATAAGTTTCATTGACATTAAAAAAAAAAAAAAAAAAAGAGACCCAAGTAAGTAGTTTATTTCTTGTTTTTCATGCATGGTGTTTATTATAATAAAAGTAAATTGTAAACCAAGGAAAAATGTCAGGTTAGTTAAGGTTACATTAGGTAAAATAAATAATAAATTTTCATAAGGCACTTTTGTGTGCAGCTCTTGCATGATGTAATCTGATAGCATAGCATGAGCTGTATATTTGACAACTGATTTACAGCTTATAATGGCATGAATAGTACTTAGACATAGTTCAAAGGCTATAAATTTTAAATATTTAAATAGTTGTATACTGTTACAAGTTTAAAGTTATTTAGTATAAACAGATAGTTTCATGTTACAGTTTGAGATCATTCTAGAAGGAAAAATGAAGTAATGTAGATTTGTGTGTGTGTGGGGTTACAATGCAGAGTGTAAAGTTAGGGTAGAGAAAATAACATAAAATATAGTTTTACTGAAAAAAGTTTGAGATTAAGATCAGTTTTTTTTTTTAGTGGTTATGCAAAGGAAGTTTGAGATTTTTTAGATAAAAGTATTTTTAATCTTAACATGAAAATTAAAATACACTCAGACTAGTCAAAAGTATATATTTACAGACAAATGTTTAGCAGACATTTCATTAAAGATCTAATTTTTTATGCATAGAAAACTTATAATGTTTATCAGAAATCTGTCAGTTGAGGTTAGTTGAATTGACAAACCTTGTTGTGAGAGGGTTAAGTCACTGTTAAAGTGAATGTGAGATACTGTGAAAAAGGATGAAAATATACTGTTAAATATTTATCATGTACCATATAAGAAGTATCAATGTGTTGATTGAGTAGCAGATTATAAGTAGGTTAACTTAGTGTAATTGTTTGCTTATTTTAATAAGTATTTGAAGTATAGAAATTCTATATTTTTGGCCAAAATTATTTTCTTTTTATCTTGTAAACATGCTTAGCTGTTAACTCAGCTGATAAACACATTCCTTTTTTATATTGCCTGTGTTTTAAAAATTATTTTTGAACTAGTCTGCATATTTTTTACCTTTTTAAATCTCTGATTAAAGACCATTTGATATTTTATTTCTGTGAATTAGTGCAGTGTGTCAAGTAATTGATTATATAAACTGATATAATTTAACTGCAGGTAAAGGGAGACTATGGCAAGGCTGCAGAAGTGTTAAATGAAGCTGTTGAGAAAGATGCGGTAAGTGCAGAAAACAGGTTTTCACTTTTTAGTTGGTATTTCAAAGATCCGGGCAATTCTTGAAAAGTTCTTAACAGTAAGTTGGTAATTCTAAGGCTATGATAATTTGAGTAACAATCATTAATTTTTCTAGCCCTTACAGACACACAGATGATCAAGGGGAACCCATCCTTTAGCTTATTACAACAAGGAAGTGGGGTGGTTTTACAAAAGAGGTTTGAACCACCATTGTTTTAGCTGAGGTAAATCTTCTTATATATGAGTATTGCTGGCAATTCAGTCTCCAATTTTTCAGAGAATATTTCTCCTTCGTAACTGGAAGACTTTTTGTAGACTTAACTAATCAATATGTTTACTTGCTGTGTTTTTACAGTCCAACCCCCAACTCCACATGCAGCTGGTTGATGTAGGGTATCAGCAGTCTCCACTTGATGAAGATGGAGTAATCCAGGCTTTTGATAAGGCTCTGAATAGTCAGCTGACATTGGAACAAAAACTGACATTCTGCCAGAGAAAACTGGAGTTTCTGGAAGACTTTGGGAGTGATAGTAACAGGTGAATATTCCACTAGTCTGAGATTTAAAGTACTAAGGTGTCTGACTACTATAACAAATAGTGTAGTAGTTTTGTCTGTAAATTACTGGAATTTATTTTATAATTTCTCATTGAATAATAATTACATATGAAAGTGTTTTGTACCATTTTATTCAGTAAAAATATTGAATGTTGCAGAACTCAGGAAGCATTTGAAGAGTATGGAAAATTGTTGAAGGCTCACATTGCTGCCAGCAGAAAAAGGCCTGCTGAAACAAAGTAAGTTACAAAATGTTACTCTCCTTACAACAAGAATAAATATCATTGAAGCAAAGATTTCCTCTTTAGATAAAGCCAGTATTCCCACCAAAATGAAATAAAAACAAATTGTTATTGATATGTGATATATTATTGAACAAGGTTTGCATTACACAGTTGTCATCTAAATATTTCATCTAAACTTTTATCATTTACATTTCTTGCTTTATTGAGATGTTTAGAATAAAGTATCATATCCTGTCTTTTAAAAAATCTTATTTTTTTTCTGATGTTTGTTATTGGATTTTTCAAGACCAATGTAAAGGGAAGATTTTTATTGACTTCTTTCTACAAGGTTAAACTAGTTTAATCAGGTTTTAAAGTATTTAATTTCACTTTCTTTTGTTGCCATTATCTGAATTAATCTCATCTTGCTTTAAAAAAAAAGTTTAAACCCAGTAATATTATAATTAGAAAGCCAGTGAAATTATAGTAATTTTTAAGACATGTTGGTTTTGTGTATATCAATATTTTGCATCCTAAATAGCAAATTTGAAGAAAAAAAATTTTATACTATAAACCTGCTTACCAAAAAATAGGATTAAGGTACATTGGGACATCAGTTATTGAGAATAAGAGTCCTTACACAAGTTATGAATTTCCTATTTTTTTATTTATGCATATAAGTGACTACAATATAAACATTAGAAATTGTTAGATAAGAAAACTGAAAGGAAAAGTAAAAAATATGTTTGAGGAGAGCACAAACTGCTTCTGTGATATTTATTTCAATACTTTTAACTTGCACTATGCTCTGGCTAGGTGAGTTATTGTTTGTTCTCTTACCCTAACTGAGCATTTAAACAGTTCAAAGAATATTAAAATAAAATTAAAGCAGTAATGAAGATGTTAGGATAAATAAGTGTAATTATGACCTAAAGAGGTTTTAGAAAAACAAGTGTAATGGGTTGAGTTTATTTCATATTTTCAACTTTTACTGCAGGATGCTGTTGATACACTTAATGTTAGGATAGAGAAAATAAGTGATAAATTTAAAAGATATATACCACACTAAAACTTTTTACATTACTCAAGGAAGTCCTAGAGATTATGTAAATAAAATTTGAAAATGATAAAAATTATTTCCATGTTTAGCTTCAAATTTCCCTTTCACTCAAAGTAGTCCGAGTTAGTGATTTTATTAAATTGATAGACTAATCTTTGGTAGAAAAACTTTATTAAACATTGATTTCTCATGTACAACCTCCTTGCATTGTTATTTAAAAGCTTGCCAAATTATGTAAAGAACCATATAATTACTGTAAACAGTATTGTACATAGAATGATAAAAACCATATAACCTAAGTGCTTTTGTATGAAGACTTATTGGACATCTATTTTTCCGAGTTTCACAGAAACAAGAGTTAGTTCAATGCACAAATGCCATGTACATATAATTGATGTGTCAAAGCAATTTAAGATAAATGGTAAATGCAAAATTCTATGAGTAATAACAGGTATGGTTAGTTAACATCTTTTCAGGAACGATACAAGCCTACCTTTGTCTGTTAAATGTCACCAGCAAAATGTTGGTGGACTGGCTTCAAAAATGTTTGTATTGGGGTTTGTAAATTGACTAACCTCATACCAATCATAAAAAAATTGGGAAATATAAATTGTTTTTCTCATGCTAGAATGACTGCAAATTATAAAATGAAAATATGTTAAACTACTTACCCTAAAGTCTTAATGTTATATTATTTTCTATTATATTCACCTTCCAATTGTACCTCGCTAACATTTACATAACTAGCAACATAACTTGCATTGATAAGATTCATGTGTGCTCATGTTACTATATCCAATAGTAAAAAAACTGACCTTTAGTCTTTACAACATGATCCTGTCTTGATCATGTTTTAGTGGACTAGTATTTTGTAATACTCAGTTATATTTCAGTTTCCATACATTATACATGTATTGATTATGACTACTTAGAAATTAGTTATGGAACTTGTTTATTTATTGTTCTATATTTTAAGAAAAATACTGCTGTATATAGGTTGCTAAGCCTTCTAAAATTTTGCTTAGGGAGGATATCAAAGAATGTTTTTTAGGTTTTATATATACAGTTAAATAACCAAAATATAATAACATAGAATTCCACCATAACTTTATTAAGCATAGAAACTAAAAACAAACAAACTTAGCAGATTAAAAATATAACCTACCTTGTTGAAATCTGTGTTGAAAAAAAATGTGGTGTGGTAGTCTTTTACAGATTAAAATTGCTGATGAAAACCACTATGGGGACATTCTAAGCTGTTGACTGGTTATTATATTGAAGTGTATATAAAGGACAGTTTTATAACAAAATGGAAAGAGGTGTGAATGGGGCTACTGAGTTTGAGTCAGCACATAACCTATACCCTCAACAAAATAATAAAACAAAAACAAGGTTTTATATTATCTCTTTACAATATTGGTATTTTAAGTTCCTGATTTGTACAAGACTACGACTTGAGTATTTTGAGATTACAAACATCTAATTTTAAAAAGTGCTGCATTCAATATACCAGATGACTTGCCAAAACTCTGTATTTAGGTGTTATTTTAATATCT